>NW_028148123.1:55000-83192 GCF_947247035.1 Vipera ursinii | reverse complement strand
TTATGCAAGCAGGAAGCCACGGAGGAGGAAGAAAGGAGAAGGAAGGGATCAGAGGATCTCCAAAACTGCACCCATTTTTTCCCCCCTTCTCCTTCTGTTAAACAAAGACTAGGTACATCACCCATTTTGGCTTCAGCGTTGTCAGAACCGGCAGGAGATGTGTGCTTGGCTCACCAGGTGGGCTTTTCACTGGCGTCTCTCAAGGAACCCCGGCAGCTATCAGCTCCATCTCTTCACAACTGGAGCTCTTTGTGGGCTGTTTTGGCTTGCTTTTGTTTCGTTGGCTGCGGGAACCTCTTCCTAAGCAGGGAAACCCAACTGCTTTGTAGACAAGCTCCCCTTGTCTGGGAGGAAGACAAAGCCAGGGATAGATTCATCACAGCAGGCTACTTCTAGGACGGAAGTCAACGCAAGGGAAACTTTGAGCGGTTCCTGCTACTCAAGAATTGCAAATTAATTGCCTTCTCCACGTTAGAGGGATTAGACCCATAGACCAATTCGGCTAGAACCAAAATAAGCTAAAATGAGCTAGACCTCTGCCTTTCTCGGCCCCGTGCGCTAACCATGAATCGGGATAATGTTACTGCAGCCAGAGTGATCAAAATAAATTAATAAAAACCTCTGCCCAGAAAAGAGTGTAGCGTGCCAAGAGTATTGTTAGGCAGAAGTGTTTGTCTGGAGATCCTCTAGGAACTTGGTTGCTTTCTTGCAGAGGTTTCATGACCCCAACTAGGTAACATCATCAGTGCTGGAAGGGAATAGGGTCTGTGGAAAGGGAGAGGAGGAGGAGGAGGAGGAGGAGGAGGAGGAGGAGGAGGAGGAGGAGGAAGAAGAAGAAGAAGAAGAAGAAGAAGAAGAAGAAGAAGAAGAAGAAGAAGAAGAAGAAGAAGAAGAAGAAGAAGAAGAAGAAGAGGTGGTGGTGGTGGTGGTGGAGGAGGAGGAGGAGGAGGAGGAGGAGGAGGAGGAGGAGGAGGAGGAGGAGGAGGAGGAAGAAGAAAAGGGCTGTGGTGTCCTTGGTGCTCTCTGAGCTTGGGGGTTTTCTTGCAGATGTCTCATGACCCAACTTGGTAACATCATCAGTGCTGAAAGGGAATAGGGTCTGTGGAAAGGAGGAGGAGGAGGAGGAGGAGGAGGAGGAGGAGGAGGAGAAGAAGAAGAAGAAGAAGAAGAAGAAGAAGAAGAAGAAGAAGAAGAAGAAGAGGAGGAGGAGGAGGAGGAGGAGGAGGAGGAGGAGGAGGAGGAGGAGGAGGAGGAGGAGGAGGATTCCATTTATAGGCTGCCTTTGATCCTTTGCTGTGGAGAAGCAGAGGTCTGCACCTGGGGCCTTCGGCAAGCACATCTCCAGCTATCCCATCTTGGCCCTTACTTGAATAAAGAAATTAAATTCAGAAGGCTCAAGTCGCCCCAACCTTTAAGGCTTAATTTAGAAAGTGGTCTTCAAGGCAGAACCTTAAAGACAGATTACAGATGTCAAGAGGGTTAATTATAGCTGGTGGTTAAAGACTGCAGAGCATCCAAAGGTAGCTTGAAACCGGTGGATTCTTTCAAGTCAAGACGGGACAAAATGAAACCAGCTTGCAGAGGTGCACCTTGGGAAATGCTTTGGAGAACACGCCAATCCCCTCAAGTAGTAGAGATTGCCGGCGGACGACACCCAGGGATAGGGCCTTCTCAGTGGGGGCGCCTGCCCTCTGGAACCAGCTGCCGGTGGAGCTGAGGACTGCCCCCCACCTCCGTTCATTCCGCCGGGGCCTGAAGACCTGGCTCTTTGAGCTCTCGGGCCCAGGCTGAGGAGTAATTTATTTTAATCGGGGTTTTAATTGCACAGGGTTAGTTTAATCTTTTTAAATTGGTTTTAAGTTTTGTATTGCTGGTTTTTAATTCCCTGTAAACCGCCCTGAGTCCTCAGGGAAAGGGCGGTATATAAATGTAATAAAATAAAATAAATAGTAGAAGACCCCTTTGTTGCTCTTCTCTGCGCTCTTCCTAGCATCTCAACATCCTTTGGGTCTCTTGCGTGAGCAGAACTGGACACAATATTCCCAGCGAGTGGCAGCCATCCCCGTTCTGCAATGTCTATTTCTCAATCTTCTTCCAATCAGCTGTCCTGGGAAATTTTAAGCTTTGTCTCTTACCTTACAGAATTACACACACACACGCACACACACACACACACACACACTTCCTTTTACACGCAGAAGAGAAGCTAGCTAGGATGACTCCGTCTGACGAAAGACGTTCATTTTTTTTGGGGGGGGGGAAAGGGAAGGAAGAAGGAGAAGAAGAAAAAATAGCTGAATCTACACTGAGCATCTTCCCCATTTCGTTTGCCTTCCCCGAATACAAATTGCAAAGCGCCAGCCTTCTGATTACTTGGCGATATTTCGGTAGGGTGGGAAGGAAGGTGTTGGCCAGCTGGAGATGTTGGATCTGGCAACAGGGCAGAACAACTCTGTGCCTTCCCTGTCCAGCTGAGATGGGCATGGGGCCTGACCTCAGATTGGCTTCGGCTTCCAGACCGTCGGTGCCAGCCCAGATGCCAGCCCAGATGCCCAGAAGAAAGATGCTTTTCAACAGCGCACAAATCCGACTTCTGTCCTTGCAGCCGCCAGCCTTCGCCAACTCAACACGAAGCTGCCCAGACTCACCCATGTTCTCTACCTGGAAAGGAATCCGCTCCACCCTTTGCCGTGTAGATCACTCAGGAGAGTATCCAGGAATCCACCATGCTGTCTTTCTTCTCCCCAGCTGGATCTGCAACATGAAAAATAAAAATAAAACGATTCTTGCAACACCAGAAGGACAGGAGGACACAGTTGGAAGGGACCCTGGAGGTCTTCTCCACCGAATCCCCGCTCAAGCAGGAAACTCTATACCGTATCAGACAAATGGTTGTCTAATCTCTTCTTTAAAACCTCAATCGATGGAGCAGTCACAACCTCTGGAGACAATCCATAGGATAACAGTTGGAAGGGACCCTGGAGGTCATCTAGCTCAACCCCCCCCCCTTTCTCAAGCAGGAGATTCAATACCATCCCAGACAAATGGTTGTCCAATCTCTTCTTATAAACCTCCAGTGATGGAACAATCACAACTTCTGGAGGCAAGCTGTTCCGCTGATTTAATTGTTCTCACTGTCAGGAAATTTCTCCTTAGTTCCAGGTTGCTTCTCTCCTTGCTTAGTTTCCATCCGTTGCTTCAGGTGCTTTGGAGGATAGCTTGACTCCCTCTTCTTTGGGGCGGCCCCTGAGATACTGGAAGGCTGCTATCATGTCACCCCTCGTCCTTCTCTTCATTAAAGAGCCTTGGTGGAGCAGTGGGCTAATTAGCAGTGGGCTAATGCCTCCTTAAGTAACACCAGCTGCCTGCAATTAGTGCAGGTTCGAGTCCCACCAGGCTCAAGGTTGACTCAGCCTTCCATCCTTCCCAGGTAGGTAAAATGAGGACCCAGATTGTTGGGGGCAATTAAGCTGACTTTGTAATAATGCCGCTTGGGGGTGTATGTGTGAAAGCCCTAATAAGCAGGCATATACATAGAATGAAGGCTAGTGCTAAGCTTGTAAGCCGCCCTGAGTCTTCAGAGAAGGGCGGGATATAAATGGAAATAAAATAAAATAAATTAGACATACCCAATTCCAGCAACCCTCCTTCCTATGTTTTAGCCTCCAGTCCCCTGATCCTCTTTGTTGCTCTTCTCTGCACTCTTTCCAAAGTCTCGACGTCTTTTTTTTATATCGTGGTGATCAAAACTGGATGCTTCATTCCAGGTGTGGCCTTACTAGAGTTTTATTAAAGCAGTAATAATACCTCACGTGATCTTGATCCTATGCCTCTGTTCATACAACCAAGGGATTGTATTAGCTTTTTTGGCGGCGGCTGCACACGGCTGGCTCAGGCTTAAGTGACCGTCCACTAGGACTCCAAGGTCCCTCTCGCAGTTAGCGTTTTTGACCCAGGTACCTAATTCAGGTAGTCCTCAACTTTCAACAGTCCATTTATTTTATTTATTTATTTTTTTATTTTAATTCCATTTATATCCCGCCCTTCTCCGAAGACTCAGGGCGGCTTACAAGCTTAGCAGTAGCCTTCATTCTATGTATATGCCTGCTTATTAGGGCTTTCACACACCCCCTAAGCGGCATTATTACAAAGTCAGCTTAATTGCCCCCAACAATCTGGGTCCTCATTTTACCTACCTGGGAAGGATGGAAGGCTGAGTCAACCTTGAGCCTGGTGGGACTCGAACCTGCACTAATTGCAGGCAGCTGGTGTTACTTAAGGAGGCATTAGCCCACTGCTCCACCAAGGCTCCGAGGCTCCATTTCAGTTACAGCCGCACTGGGAAAAGCGACCTATGATCATTTTTCGCACTTACGACCTTTGCGCCACCCCCCCAGCCCCCCCCCCCAGGGTCGTGTGCTCAAAATTCAGACGCTTGGTTCATACTTACGACCGTGTTTCTGGCTGTCCCAAGGTCAGGTGATTTTTGCCAAGCTAAATCCATGGGGAAGGCAGACTCGGTTAGCAACCGGGCTGCTCACTTATGGACTGCAGCGATGGCTCAGCAACGGTGGCGAGAGAAGTCGTAAAACGGGGCAAGACTCGCTTCGAAAGATGCCTCGCTTCACAACGGCAAGCTTGGGCTCCGTCGCGGTTGTAAGCTGAGGACTACCCGTACTCTTATTTGGGCTTTAGGTTTTGTTTCATTTCTGTCATTTCGGAATTCGCCTCCAGCCCCAAAGTCCGGCATCCTTCCTCCCGCAAAAACCTTCTCCTGTCTCACAAACATTTATTACTTAGGTAAGTGAGAGGTCAGATTAAAGATTAAAGTTTCCCATCTTACACCCAGACGTACAAATTGCAGGTACTACGGCGGAGACAAGGCCCAAGCCTTTGATCAAATTTAACTTCCTTTTCCGTCAGCGTGACTCTGCAGGTGATTTGAAGTCTCCGGGCTAAATTATATCGTTGGCCGGAGAAGCTTTTTCCTCATTAATATCAGAAGAAAGGGGGGGGAGAAACCCCCCCCTGCCTTTTTTACTGGGTTCACAAGCGGAGGATGGCTTTTTCCTTAATCAACTCTAAGCCAAATGTTTAACTTGAAAGAGCTGGAGGTGAATAATGTGATTTATTCCTGGAAATTAGTTTGCCCTTCCGGAGACATTTCAAGGTCGCTCGGCCAGAAGCTGGCAGTGCCAAGAGAGCTAATTTTTTTAAATTATTTTTTATTTTTATTTTATTTTTTTTACATTTTGCAAGTCGGTAGGAAAGGGAAACAAAGCTTTGTCTGAAATGAAATGGTTATTATTGCCCAGTATTTCACGTTGGTGGTGGGTGTGTGCGGGGGGGGGGGGAGGCAATATTCTTCCTAGGCTGCAAAACAATTGTTGCCTCGGTTTTTCCTTCTGAAACGGCTTTAAATAGTTCCGTGCAGCACTGAGAAACTGGGATTGCAAGTTTTTAAACAAGCCAGCCCTCTTTTTTAACACACACACACACACACACACACACACACATACACCAGAGAGAAACTGAGATTGCAAGTTTCTAAACAAGCAAGCCCTCCTTTTTTAACAAACACACACACACACACACATACACACACACCAGAGAGAAACTGAGATTGCAATTTTCTAAACAAGCAAGCCCTTGTTTTAATGCACACACGCACACACACACACATATACACACACACCAGAGAGAAACTGAGATTGCAATTTTCTAAACAAGCAAGCCCTTGTTTTAATGCACACACACACACATATACACACATACCAGAGAGAAACTGAGATTGCAAGTTTTTAAACAAGCCCTCTTTTTTAACACACACACACACACATACACACACACCAGAGAGAAACTGAGATTGCAAGTTTCTAAACAAGCAAGCCCTTGTTTTAATATACACACACACAAACACACACACACATATATACCAGAGAGAAACTGTGATTGCAAGTTTCTAAACAAGCAAGCCCTCTTTTTTTAACACACACACATATATACACACACACACCAGAGAGAAACTGTGATTGCAAGTTTCTAAACAAGCAAGCCCTCTTTTTTTAACACACACACACATATATATACACACACACACCAGAGAGAAACTGAGATTGCAAGTTTCTAAACAAGCAAGCCTTCCTTTTTTTTAACACACACACACACACACACACACACGAGAGAGAGAGAAACTGAGATTGCAACCTTCTGAACAAGCAAAACTGACTTCAGTCTGCCTTCCACACTTGCGGCTCTTGCCGCATCACGTGAACCAAAATTCAGACTCGTAGTTATGACGACCCCAGGGTCTCCTGGGGTGCTGCGATCCCCTTTTGCGACCTTCGGATGAGCAAAGTCAAGGAGGAGAGCAGGTTCGCTTTAGCGACCGGGTGACTTAACAAGCGCGCGGCGGCGATTCGCTTGACGGAAAGGTCGCCAAACGGGACAAAAGTCACATAACGACCGTCTCGCTTTTAGCCACAGAAATTTGGGGCGCAGGTTTTTCCTTGTACCTGTTTGTACCTGTAGGCCCTTGCGTTTTTATTTTTATTTTATTTTATTTTAAGAGATGTGGCTTCGCCCCGTTAATGGGAGGATTGAAGAAAGGAGCTCTTTTTTTTCTTTGGTCGATTATAGCAAGTCAGACCAGGGTGGGAACACTAAATCTACAGTCCAGCTGAGTTGGCATTTCTGCCTGGGGTATTAAGGTGTGGCTTCTTATGTGCCAGCTTAACATATTAAACTGGGAGACCAGCCCGTGGGAGAATAAAGATCCTTTAAATACCCTGTAAGAAGAATCATGCGTGTAGACTTCCTAGTTGACTTTGGCCTCTTGCCGCTGAGTTAGTGGGATCCTCACAACTCCCAAAACAGAGATTGATTGAGAAGGAGCTTTCCACCCAGATGTACCCTCCAATGTGGAACTGCCACGTTCTCCGACTTGGTCTCCTCCGGCCAGCTTTGGTGTTCCTTGAGACTCTGCCCCAAAGAAAAGAATGAGGAAAAGTAGACATGGATGTGTATTTTTGTTCTTTCTTTTTTTTCCTTCTGTAAATGAGCCATTCCCTGACACTTAGAACAATTCGCCGGCGGAACGGCTGCTGGCCTCCAGACGTTGTGGATGCTCTCCATCACTGGAGGTTTTTAAAGAAGAAACTGGATGACCATGTGTCTGGAATGGTCTAGGGCAGGGGTAGGCAACCTCGGCTCTTTTATAAAAGAGCCGAGGTTGCCTACCCCTGGTCTAGGGTCTCCTGCGTCAGCAGAGGGCTGGACTAGAGGACCTCCAAGGCCCCTTCCAGCTCTGCTGTTCTGCATTCTGTATCCATTACTTCTGGTCCTAAGAAAAAGTCAACTGAGCAACTTGCCTCCAGAAGTTGTGACGTTCTAAAGAAGGGATTGGACAACCATTTGTTTGAAATGTAAAGGGTCTCTTGCTTGAGCAGAGGGTTGGACTAGAAGACCTCCACGGCCCCTTCCAACTCTGTTATTCTGCTATTCTCTCTCTCTCTCTCTCTCTCTCTCTCTCTCTCTCTCTCTCTCTCTCTCCCTCCCTCCCTCCCTCCCTCCCTCCCTCCCTCCCTCCCTCATCACTGGAGGTTTTCAAGAAGAGACTGAAATGATCTAGGCAGATCTCCTGCTTGAGCAGAGGGTTGGACTAGAAGACCTCCACGGCCCCTTCCTACTCTGTTACTCTGCTATTCTCTCTCCCCCCCCTCTTCCTTCCTTCCTTCCTTCCTTCCTTCCTTCCTTCCTTCCTTCCTTCCTTCCTTCCTCCCTCCCTCTCTCCCTCCCTCCCTCATCACTGGAGTTTTTCAAGAAGAGATTGAAATGATCTTGGCAGGTCTCCTGCTTGAGCAGAGGGTTGGAGTAGAAGACCTCCACGGCCCCTTCCGACTCTGTTATTCTGCTATTCTCTCTCTCTCCCTCTCTCTCTCTCTCTCTCTCTCTCCCTTCCTTCCTTCCTTCCTTCCTCCCTCCCTCATCACTGGAGGTTTTCAAGAAGAGACTGAAATGATCTAGGCAGATCTCCTGCTTGAGCAGAGGGTTGGAGTAGAAGACCTCCACGGCCCCTTCCGACTCTGTCCTTCTGTTGTCCATTTCAAAAAAAAGCCTCTTCGTTCCTTTGGCCCCCTCAGCTCCTGCCTCTCAGACCAGGGAGGAACGGGGGGCGTCTTAAAAAATCGTACCATTTCTTTGCGTTTGGCCGAATAAACGCCGGGTCCCTGAAGGCTCGTATTCTCCCTGCCCTTAAAGCCCTTTTTCAATGGAGCCCTTTATAACAGAGGGAGGGAGGGAAGGAAAGCCTCATTAATATTTCTACCTATATGCTTTTCTTTCTCTCTCTCTCTCTCTCTGTGGCTTCCTGTTCGGACTGGAACAGATCTCCACACAGGGCAGGGAAAGAAAACCGGGTGGAAAATGCACTTATTTAGTCTCAGCATCACCACCCTCAAGGGCAAAGGCGCTGGGTAGGGCAACGGGAGTTCAGAGAGGACGTTCTCCTCCGGGTGTTTCTGGGGTGAAGGGCAGCGTTGTCCTCTCGCTTCGGGCGGGATGAAGAACTTCTATTCATGCCCGAGAAGAGGTTGGGAGGGGTGGGACAGAGAAGTGGAATGCAGAGGCAAAAGGTCCCGCTTGACGCGCCTCCTGGTTGAAGGTCGCTGGAAATTTGGGAGGGTGACGAGTTGTGTTGGTGGAGCTATAAGAACGTTCTGCTGTTGGCCTAGCGTTGTGGGGTGCCTTCAAAGCCCTTTAAACTCGGCCCCAATCAGAGTTGGGTGCTCATTATTGAAGTATGGCTGATAAGTGACTTTGGAATATGTGTTTAAAAAAAAACACCACCACTTTCTTGGCTTCCCTAAGACTTTTCTCCTGTTCTCCATTTCACTGGAGTTACACTCTACTCCAGACCGTTGGAGAATAGTCCCAACCCCTCCTAGCCGTCTACTCAACTCAACCCAACTCCAAGGTTTGGCTTCTGACTTCTCCATTGGCCATTTTCCAAGCTCCAACATTTAATGACTAATTTGCCCATTGGGAATGAAAGGTCTTTTGGGGGTAGCTTGTCCAAAATACATGGAACTGCACTGTTGGGTCTTAACGTATATGTGAGACCTCTTCTAAGACCTTCTTAGAAGAAACATCTAAGACCTTCTTAGAAGAAACGCCTAAGACCTCTTCTAAGAGGTCTCACAGGCAAATGCTACCTCATTACCTAGGGGACCACAGAAAGGTCATTCTCCATAAAACACGTACATGTCAAAGCAAGTTTGTTTGAACTAGAAGGGGATAAAACATTCCGATTTTCAGGAGGCCAAAGAGACATTGCCGGAGAGAAAAGGGACCCCATTTTAGCTGACAAAACCGTCACAGCAGATGAAAAAGTGTTTTCTTGACTCTGGAACTGAAGCCTTTCACTCCCTTGTCAATTCTGCCTGATTGGTTGCTACACCCCTGGTCTTTGTTAGCAATGGAAGTCAAATTGCCAAATCTGACTCCCAACAACATTTTTTCTCACAACACCGTCTGGCAAAGACGTGCACTTTTTGAATGTGTACATGCCAGCTTTCAAGCGGAGGGTGGTGGATCGTAAAATACAAAGCCTCCTTTGAAATACATCTTCATGAGCATTTGTGCAGTTTTCCTAGCAACCGTACCACGGTTTCACCCTTGCTTTTGCACAGGACATTTTGACTCACTCCTTCACTTCAGTCAAAATAGATGACCTTGTTCTTGTTCTTCAACCTTCATGGATGAAGCTTTGGGTGAATTATACCATTCCACCCCAGCTGAACTCCACGGTGGACTTTGTCTTCAATGTGAGGTCAGGTGCCGCAGGCGCCTTCAAGAAACCTCAAGCAATTCATTTTGCCAAGCAGCAACGTTGGGAGAAAGGAAACTTCCTGACAGTGAGAACAATTAAATCAGTGGAACGACCTGCCTCCAGAAGTTGTGGGTGCTCCCAACACTGGAAGTTTTTAAGAAGAGATTGGACAGCTGTTTGAAATGGTATAAGGTCTCCTGCAGGAGCAGGGAGATGGACTAGAAGATCTCCAAGGTCCCTTCCAACTGTTATCCTGTATTCTGTATCCATTACTTCTTGTCCTAAGAAAATTCTGGGAGTTGAAGTCCACAAGTCATAAAAGGGCCAAGTTTGAAGAGCCCTGCTGGCTGAGGAATTCTGGGAGTTGAAGTCCACAAGTTATAAAAGGGCCAAGTTTAAAGAGCCCTGCTCTAAAACATTTTCTTGAAGGGCCAACCAATCTCTTACTACCCTTTAGCGACACAACTCGTCTTGGAGCCCTCATGCACTCACCCTCCTAAAACCATGTTAGGTGGAAACCTTCCTCCTTCAACCAAAGTTGCCTATTTTTCAACACAGTGGACCTCTTTCATAAGAAGTTCACCTAAGGGAAATCTACACAACTCAGAGCCAAATATTTGCACACCAGCTCCTCTCTCCCCACACTCAGCAGACTAGAAACCACCAATGAAATAAGTCACCTCCTGTCACTACAATCCACACAGGATTGGAGCCTGTTTAGCGTCGGACTCAAAGGTAGAGATCTCAGGAGAATTTGGTCTGTAAAGAACAAAGGTCCTTCTCCTTGCATTGGACCAGTCTCAACTTGCTGCCAGGGGTGACCTGAAATGAAGAATAGTTCCATGGGTAATCAATCCTAAAGACCTGGAACCGTGAAGAAGACGGTGGTTCTTTGAATTCTTTCCACATCTGGCAAGAACTTGGGGATGAGACCTTGAAGACCCCACTAAGGTGTTGGTGTTTGCTATATCTTGAACCTAACCAAAACTATGTGCTACTCTTCAAAACATGGGCGGCAATATCTGGGTGACCATGGAATACTCTTCATGCATGTGTGAGGAGAACCAGACTAACACTCAACAAGAAGAGTTGACTCACGTTCATTGGGATGTGTGATCTTCAGGGGGGAAGTCCTGTTTGGTGTATCTTGAACCTAACCAAAACTATGCACTACTCTTCAAAACATGGGTGGCGATATCTGGGTGACCATGGACTACTCTTCATGCATGTGCGAGGAGAACCAGACTAACACTCAACAAGAAGAGTTGACTCACGTTCATTGGGATGTGTGATCTTCACAGGCTTTAAGTCTTGTTTTCTTTCACGACTAAGATTGTTTTGTGGATAATCATAACGTTACCTTTCATTTTGTGAGGAATTCTGGGAGTAGCAAAATCGGGGAGGGGTGTTTGCAGTGGACTCTTTCAATCTGACCTAAAACTGATGAGCTGAATCACCTGTAAGCTTGGAAGATTTCTGGTCTACAACTTTTGAGTTATCCTGGTTGAGAATGTCTATAAACTCAACGTGCAAACTCTGCTACTGGTGTTTTGAGTCAAGAGGGGATTTCACCATTCCTGGAAAGTTCACTACACAACATGCTAAACTATTTGCAAAAGTCTCCCTCTCCTGGACAAGCTATGTAGGTTGAGCCGGCTTGTGCTATCGTATTTAACAATCATTCCTGGGGCTGCAGCAATTAAAATGACTTCCATTCCTGCCATTTGGCACCAATCATTGCTCCAGGGTCATCGGTGCCAAAAGAGGAGGTCCTTTTGAGGTCCTTCCTTCTTTTAGAAAGTTCCTTCTGTGGAAAGAAGCCAGCCAGAATGGTCACCCGTTGTGGGGAGCCAGCATTGCAAATCTGGGGATTCCTTAAATGATTTCTTCTAAAGATATTGTCAACATACAGCTGGAGAACCCAAATAAAACTCCAGGTTCATCCTGTTTCCAAAAATCTTAACTGTCTGTTGAATTCACGGCATGGTAATGTCGAAGCAGTTCATAGAATTAAACAATGATTTCCCCAAACTCCCCAATGCTTTACATAGTCCATGTAAACCAGTTCACTTTGTTATGGGAACCGTCTGCTTCTACTCCACACCTATTATGATATCCTTGAAAAGATTTCAGGCTCTCATGGTCTTGAGAGGCATCGCAGAAGTTTCCTTTCTCCATCTAACTCATTCTAAAGCAACACACACACACACACACATCCCTTACTCTAATGTCAAGTTGATATGAAGAGGCACATGGCTGTCAAGTTTCATTCTTGACAGATGTCTTGAGCAGAGATGAACTTCTAGAAATCATCTATCAGCCAAACCATATTCCGATTTTCCAGAAAATATTTGCCCTTTCCTTAGAGAGGGTTTCTTTTTTTTTCTCCAGTCTTGGGAATCCTTGATGTCTCCCATACGAATCCTAGCCAAGGTTGGTCCTGCTTAGTTTCCAAGATTAGTCAAGAATCTCTAGGTGCTATCGCTTGAGGAGGCACAAGGCAGCCTCCTATTTCCAAACCAATGCTTCTTGTTGGATCAAAACCCGTGCTAGCATTTTGTCCATTTAAGTACTAGAGGATTAAACACTGGTTAAATGGAAGCATCTCTTCCAGAAATAGGCACCCGAGCCCAGCAGCAGAGTGCGCTCCAAACAGGAGGTTCTTAGCTTGATTGCTAAACAGGAAATGGAATACTAGTGGAGCAAAAAGGAGCTGATTCAGTTCAGAAGGGAATTGGATGGAATGTATTGCTGCTATTTTCAAACGCTTCCTGATGAGAAAACCCCATAGGGCAGCAGTCCCCAACCTTTCCGGGGGTGTGGGGGAGATGGAGAAGGGATGGTTCTGTATGAGTGGCAGGCCCGCACAGCTTCATTTGCACAAACGGAGTTTGGTGTGTGTGCATGCCCGCCCGCTGCTTGTTCAAGCAGAGCTGCGTGCACTTGCCCGTCCCGGTTCTGAGCGGGCCATGGCCCGGTAGAGTTGGGGACCCCTGCCATAGGGGACAGAAGACCAAAGATGGGATTCCCATGTGCGGCCCAATCTATGTAAGTCAATGGCGTGCACATAAGCGTGGTCATGTGTTGGGCTTCAAACTGCCCGCCTCACAATTTAGGACCTCTGGACCTCCACTATCCAAAGCAGGATGTCTTCAAGAAGAATATGTGTCCTGGGGTCACATTGAGGGAATCATCTTTAGGAAAATCAGAGGGTACAGCAAGGGAATCCCTGTGTGATCCTATAGGCCAGGGGTGTCAAACTCACAACGTCACGTGACGTGTCGCGATGTATTGCAACTTTTTCCCCATTGCCAGCAACGGGCTAGGCGTGGTTTTAGTGTGACGCATCCGGCCCCTGGGCCGGCAGTTTGACACCCCTGCCAAGTAACGCCGATACTAGAAGCTCACCTGTAAGGATCAAAATAGGAACAGGATGAAGTCTGAAATGGCATCACCCCAAAGATTTAAAAATAAAACCGTGGCTTGCACGCTTGGATAATCAACCACCGGGGTGGGGGGGGGGAGAAACCAAAGAAAAGCCGGGGAAATATTAGCATGATAAACCTTTATTAGCAAACTGTTCCCTACCATCCAAGACTTTTTTTCCCGCTTACGTCTGCTCTTCATAAACCCGGGTTACAGCTACCGAGGCAGTTAATTTTGCATTGATTTTCATGTTCAGAACACTAATCTCCAGGCCACCAATGGTAAAGAAGGAAGGGCTGCCTAGACAACACAAACTCGTCAGAAGAACAAGTGGGGTGGGTTGGGGGAGGATGTGTGTGGAAACGCTGTGGTTAATCACCGATCCGGACAGAAACGCAAGACAAGCGGATGGTCCCGACAAAGCACAAGAGGACACTCGACAACGCCACAACCCACCCATCAGAATCAGTCTTTCGGGACACCGAGCAGCTGAGAATGGATGGGGGTGGAGTGGGGAGGACACTTGGGGCACTGCTGCTTTGCGAGATCGTAGCTTCTCTTTGTGAAGGTTTGGCGGGGCGCCCAACAGCCTTACAGCAGCAGCAATAGTTTCCCTCCGAGTGCAAGCGGCGGTCTTCTGTGCATTAAGAAAACTGGCACCTTGTGGTGAATTGTTTGCTTGTTTTTTTGGTCTCCCTGAACCAGCCCTTTTCATTAGCCAAGAAGAAAACACATCGACGAAAGCCAACGCGTGGTTAGGACATTAACCAACCCCAGTCCCCAAGGAAAGTTAAGGAGGCGGCAAATGCGAACTCTCGTGCAAGCGAAGACGGGATCCTTTCCACCGTCACCATCCCTTCTCCTCCTTTGCTCAGATTCTTCCCTCCTGACTCAGTGGCTCAAATGTAAAGCAGGCAGTGCTCGCTCGTGGAAGGGGTGGGGGGTGGGGGAAACCAAGCACGGTTGGCTACTTCCGGCGAGGCTACCTCTTCTTCCTCGTCGTCTTCTTCCTCCTCCGGGGAATTCCCAAGTTTCAACGTGCAAAATAAAATGTTTCCGTCTTTAATTCAGAACATAAATACAGAGAACCTCTAACAAAACACAGAAGGACACAAACGAAAACTCTGTGGCAACAAAATCTATAAAAAAGAGATGGGCAGGCAGGCCTCACCTCCCAAATAAATACAAAATAAATATGTTTCTGAGCAGTAAAAACAAAGAGTGAAATGAGAGAGGCTGGCCTCTGAAAATCAGAGAATTTCAAACCCCCCTCCAGTCTCCCCAAGAGGACTCAGCAGCCCTTGGGAAAGTCATAAATACGGCTGTTACAATTTTCCCTTTTTCTCGGGAAAAGCAGCTCGCAGGAAGAGGGGGATAAAACCAGCCTAGGCAGCTCACCCTTTCCATTCCCCATGAAGACAGCCATTATCAGCTACCCCCTTTTGCTCCCTGTAGCAAAAGCTACTTGTTACCCAAATATATATATATATATAAATAAATAAGGCTGTAATCTGCTCACCTACCCTAAAACCAATGTGTTGGCATCCCTCGATAAAAAATCTAGAGGAACTAAAGACAGAACAGCCACAGGGTCAAGAGTTTCCCCCCCCCAAAAAAAAGGGGGGGTCCTCAAGAGCCAAGGGGTGAGGTGGAGGAAATAGGTTACAATGGGAAGAAGGGATTTTGTGTTTTCCTCCCCCCTCCAGATCATCAGCAGCGAAGACACCGTGTTGAAAGGGGGGGGGTCTTCAAAAATGCAGACCTTTTGATAAGTGCACCCCGTTTTTGCAGGCTGGCAAAGATACTGACCTCTCTGCTCTGCCTGACCAGCTTTTGAGGAGGAAGAAGAAGATAAAGTAACATTCCTTGTCCCTCAAAGCTGGTTTTTTTTTTAAAAAAAATAAATAAATAAATTACACTGCAGTGTGAGGGTTGTAATGTAAATCGCTTCTCGCCCAGCAGAACGTTATGTAAACAGCAAAGGTAATTCTTGTTTTTCAAGGTGGGTGTTTGTTTCTCTCTCTCTCTCTCTCTCTCTCTCTCTCTCTCTCTCTCTCTTTTTTTTTTGGCTCTTAGCCATTTCTACCTAAGGCGGGTCTTATTATTGTGAATCGTAGCCAGGGTAGAAGTGTGGACGGTCCAGCAAAAGAAGCCAAGATGGATGATGGATCTACCTGTTTCTGAAGTGGCATCGTAAGAGGGAGAGAAAAAAAAAGGGGGGGGGAGGAAAGCGGGGCGTGGTTGTCCCGGTCTTCTGCTCCCTTAGAAGCCACCAAGCAGCTTGGGATGGTCTCCTGGCCAAAGGGTAGAGAGGGGGGGGATGTTCCTGGTTTGGTCCTTCGCCCTCTGGTGCTTCTGACAGCAACACAAAGATAAAAGCCAGCCCCCCCAACCCACCCCAGCCCTGTCCCCTCCACGCCCACCCACCCCCCACCCCCAGGCCCCTCTGGGTCTGGGAGTTTCACAGCTTGGTTCACGCGACTTAGTGTCTTCAACCCATTCACAGAATGAAACGGCCGTTCACCCAAGGGCTGTCGCCCCAAGGTTTAGATTAAGGAGTCTAAGGAGGGCTACTCGGTGGTCACCGGGACTGCACCCCCAGAGTCATCTTCAAGTTCTCGTAGACCACGTAGCTGATGCTCACGGCGGGGATCACCTTCATGAAATTGGGGGCCAGGCCCCGGTAGAGCCCAAAGGCGCCTTCGGTCTTCAGGATGTGCTTGAAGAGGCCCCTCATGGTCACCTGGGGGGCGCCTTCGATGGAAGCTGAAAAGAGAAGTCACGAGAGAGGCGTTGTAGGGCTGGCAGAGGGTCCCAGAAAAGAAAGAAAGAAATAACACACCCCCTGCCCCCTTGGTTGTTCTAGCCTTTTCTCCAGAGATCCTGGAGCTTCCTCTTACCTTGCGCCTGCATCCGTGTCCTCACCAAGGCCAGGGGGTAGCTGGCCAGCTGACCACAAGTGCTTGAGATGGTACCGCAGGCCAACAGGACGAAGACACCCGGGTCTGCGCTGTTCACGGCGTAATTCTGCAACCAGCTGTTTTTTAACGTCTGGAAGGAAAGCATCGACAATTCAGGGTCAACGAAGAAGCCAACCCGGGGGTCAAGAGCCTTGAGCAAATTTGGCATGGACCTGTTCAGCTTCAGAGAAGCCGAAGCCGAAGCCCGCTAGACCCTCGGCTTCACGTTGGGGTTTTGAGGGCCACAGCCACCATCTTAAGAACCTCCCTTTCTGGAAGGTTAGTTGGCAAAGGAAGAAAGCTAGAGTAAGGTTGAAGAAAACAGAAGCTTTGACCTATTAAAGGGGGTTATTATTATTAGGTTGCTAGAAACAGAAGTAGTTTTGTAACTAGATAGATAGGATTTGTAATCAGAATATCATACCTTGGTATGAAAAGGGAAATAAGAATACGCTAGCAAGTTTGAATAAGGGAAGCTTTTGGCTACCCAAATATAACTGGTTCTGAAATGCTAAACGATTGGGGATATTTTGATCACGGGATGGGAAAATTAAAACTGAAATAAACGAAAATAGGATATGGAGTGAATAAATGGATACTGTTGAGTGCAAATGCAATTAAGGTATGTTTTGGTTAGAAAGAGATATTCTAAAATGATATTACCGATACCATTAGAAAAACTGTAACCAATGTTGATATTCAGCTGTATGTTTTCCAAACAGCAATAAGAATTGTTATTTGCTTAGTGTGGAAAAAGGCCTATTATCAGAAAAAGAGAGGATAAGTACCGGAGGGCGTAATATTGGATTTAGTTTGAAGAAGCTGATATGGACCCCGGAATTACTAATGGACTCGGTCATCACCTTGTCTATGAAGCAGTTGATTGTAAAAAACAGAAAATTAATATTTATGTAAAAAAGAACCTCCCTTTCGTGTGTGTGTGTGTGTGTGTGTGACAGAGAGGAGAGTCCAGTTGCTTACCTCGTAAACGGCCAGGTCAATCCCAGCATACGGGATGATGCCCAGCATGTTGGGAATGTAGCCCTTGTAGAAAGCAGCCAACCCTTCCTTGGCCAGGATGTTCTTGGCACAGTCCAACATCCCCATGTACTGCCCGGTTTTACGCAGGGCCATCCGGGTTTTCAGAACCTAGGCCAATCAGAGGAGGAACAAGAGGAGGAGGAGGGTCAGACAAGGAATAGCACCTCTGGGTCCGACGCACAGGACATTTAACCACCAAGGAAAAGCAACGGAGCAGTGGAGGTGCACCAATGTCTCCGATGAAGGTTGCCCTCTTGAGAATGACAAGGGGGAAGGTTGAATGCCCTCAAACCATCTTCCCCAATCTGGACTCTTCCAGTCCAGGGGGTCCCCAACCGGTGGGCCACAGCCGATTACCGGGCCACGGCCTGCTGGCCACTGGGGCGTGGGAAAACAGGGCACCACGCTGCACGAAAACGGGGCACGGCGGGGGTGCCACGCAGTGCAAAAACAGGGCAGGGCCAAGCGCCGTCCCGTTTGCGTCACGCCCGTGCTCGCAGCCCCGTTTGCGCACATGCGTAAAATGCTTTCCCCCCCATTTCCCTCCAGCCCGCCAGCCAACAAAAGTTGGGGACCTCCGTTCTAGTCCCTGTTGTTCTTCCCAGCGTGATCAACAATGCCCTTGAAGGCTAGTCCATTTAAGATCAAGGCGCTCCAAGCTTGCCCACTCCAAGACTGGTGGACTTCAGCTCCCAAAGTTTCCTCCTCCCATTCTGGGAGCTGAAGGCCACAAATCTTCGAAGTTACCAAGATGGCAGCAGACTGGGGTCATTCTTGAGGTCCTCGACCTCCAGCCAAGTTTGTAAACCGCGCCGAGAGGATCAAAGGAGAGAAGACAACTCACCTCCATGGGGTAAATGCTGCTCTGGGCAATGGCTCCAGCCAAAGAGCCAGCCACCAGCCTCTCGTGAATCCTCAACACCTCTTGGTCTGTGCCAATGAAGCGTTTGATCTGCCAAGAAAGAGATCCCGTGCTCAGACCGGAGAAGTCTACCTCAACTGCTTCCTCAACGGCCTCAGCAGTGGGAACACACAAATCCCCCCTGCCTCTTAGTATGTGTGTGTGTGTGTGTGTCCTTGACGCCTTACCTGCTCATAAGCCATGAATTTGATAGCCGATTCCGGAGCGATCTTCAAGACGTTGATGCCGTTGCCCCGCCAAAGGGACCTGGGCCCACCTTCTCGGATCATGTGAGAAAAGCCTCCGACGATGCACATGTTGTTGCTGCGTGAAGCGTGAACCTGAAAGAGAGGCCGCTTGGGGTTTGGATGGAGACCCACGAATGAGTTTCCATCCGCCTCTCGCCAGCACCCCTTCAATTTATCTTAACCGGCCTAAGGAGCTAATCTCCATGCAGGTCAACCTGTGTTTAAAAAAATGTGGTAGCTTTTGAGGGAAACAAGATGTCCAAAGAAAACACGGACTTTGTGGACGGACGGCTTTGACAACGTCTGTGCAAAGTCCAGATTCCTCGGCTGACACACAGCAGGGACTCTGATGTCCTTTGATCGCCAACGCGGGGGGGGGGGGGGGGAGTCACGAGTTGTCTCCCGTCCCACCAAAGCTGTCCTGCCAAGGCTGGACCCATAAAGGCCGCGAGGTCATCAACCCGGCTTGGGTCCAGCTTGCCAAGACTCCAAGGATGCGTCGTTCTTTGGGAAGCAAAGCACGGCGAGAAACGATGTAAGGGCAACTTCTATGCCGAAGGCAAGTGTCCAAGATTTCTGTCTCGTATTGCTTTCCTCAATTTCTGAAGCTGCTGGTGGTGTTTGCCAAATTTTGGCCATTCACAGGCTTTAGGACCTTGAGTTGTCTCCTCCATTCAAGAGGAAGAGTCCCAAAGGTGCTTTTTTTTCAAGAGGCAACTGGGCTTTCTTGTCCTTCCTTTGAAAACGTTTGGCTTCTTCTCATCCAAGGAGCTTCTTCAGCTCTGACTGGTCGGTGGGGAAATGGAAGGATTTATACTCCTTACAGACAGCTGGTCATTTGCATTCTTTTAGAGAGTCGTTGAGGCCTCCCTCGATTGGAGGACGATTGCTGGCGATTGGATGGAGATGTCTATGTTGTTGGGTGTTTTTTTTTAAAGCAAGAATATGGAAGCCAGCTTGACGTGGTTTGCAACTTCTTGACGTTCTTCCGGCTAAGGGCTCATCAAAAGTTGTCAAACTAGCCCCAACCTATACCTCTAAATAGAAGCGATCCTCGGCTCCATTTGTTGAGAAAGCTATCGTTTTTATTTCATTGCAGTTTCACATAACTAGGACTGTGAATTTCATGCCCAAATCCCTAAGTCCAACTTCTCCAATCAAGTCAATAAAAGTGCTTTTTCAGGAAGCAACTGGACTTTCTCATTTTCCTTTCAAGACGTTTTGCTTCTCCTCCGAGGAGCATCTTCAGCTCTGACTGGACGGTGGGGAAAGGAAAGGATTTATACTCCTTGCAGACCGCTGGTCATTTGCATGCTTTTAGAGTCGTTGAGGCCACTTGGCAGGTTTGTCTGTGTCCTCAGTGGTGCAAATGGGCTTGGAGCCATCTGGGAACTGCTGAACATAAATCTTTCCATTCTTCACCATCCAGTCAGAGCTGGATGGTGAGAAGCGAAAGGTCTTCAAAGAAAAACAAGGAACGTCCAGTTGCCTCCTGGGGAAAAAAGCACCTTTGGGGTAAACCATGGACTGGAGGACTCAGAATCTCCACTGACATCAAGAGGAAGAATTGTGTGGGGAAAAAAAGTAGACAGAAGCCCACCCTCCCAAGGTGGCCTTTTCCTACCTGCATGAGCACCTTCAGACGGTCCAGGGGGGCAGTGCAGGTCCTGGATACAGCGCCGGCGCCTCCTCCTGCCACCAGGTGGCGCCACCACATCCCCGTCTGCCTCTCTTCCACGGTGAATTCATCTGGGACGGTGAGATTCTCTCCCACATCGAAAATCTGGAAGGCAACCCGACAAGACCCATTAGCCTCCACCATCATCAGGGACTCTTTTTAAGATGCTAATGAGCATCACGGTCCTCTTTTTGGTCACGAAACGAGCACCAGCTGCCCGCCTAAAAAGCTGTAGCCGTGCAGGCACAAATACAGCGTAGTCCTCAGCTTACGATGATTCATTTAGCAACTGTCCAAAGTTACAACCGCACTAGGAGAAAACAATGACTCATGAACCGTTTTCCACACTTACAACCATCGCAGCCTGCGACTGACTCACATTTACGATGGTGGCAACGTGCCGGGGGAGTCAGGCGCCCTTTTGCGACCTTCCGACAAGCAAAGTCAAAGGGGGGGGGGGAGCCAGATTCGCTTAGCAACCACGGCAAGGTAGGTCGTACAATGGGGCAAAACTCACTGAACAAATGTCTAGCTTAGCAACCAAAAAGTTGAGCTCCACTGGAGTCGTAAGCCGAGGACCTGTGCTGCGAGTTCCTCCGAATGTGGCCAAATTCTGCTATGCTGTACGTAAAATTAGGCAAACTTTTACTGCTGACTCTTAAGCCATCACGAATCGCAATATATTATTCTGTCTGCCTTTATTTTTATTTTACTAGGATTATTATTATTTCTAACGCTTTTATTTGCTGGTCTGTGACCGTAACAAAAATGGATTCTGGTTCTACATGCACATGAGATCTTCCTGTCTTACCGTTGAATGTTTCCAATACAGGATAATTTCTGGAATATTCTCCACCGGGTGCAAGAGGTGGTAATCCCTCCACTCGTTCCAATCGATCGTCATCGTCCCGTTTTTGTCCATGCTGCAAGAATCAGCCAGAAGAGGAAGTTAAACTTGTGTAATTAAAATAAATAAATAAATAAAATCGAACAGCTTCTCTGATTAGACATTCTAACAGGAGGTTCTGGCAGCGAAGGAGAATAACTGATCTGGTGATGTCCAGTTATTCTAGACGCCCCTTTTTTCCTGAAGGATGATTCGTTGCATAAAACTGTGGTTTTTTTTTCTTTAGTTCAAAATTCTTTCTCCCAAAAAATCAAGAGCTCTTACGAGAGGGATTTGAGGCTGTTTAGGAAAGCAGCTGATGAACTGCTTCGCTCCTCCGCGGCCAGATCTCTGACAAGCATGCAACCCGCTTCAAATTTCACCGAGGTTGAGGGTGTTAGGAGATACACAAGGGCGAGGGGCCAGGCAGAAGTAAGACTCCATTGTACTTACTAAGTGACAGGACCCCAGACGTGCCCTGTCCTTATTCTGATAGACAAACAGGCAGGCAGGCAGGCAAGCAAAGGGGAGAATGCAAAGAGAGACGAGTAAGTGATCGTTAAAAAAAACAATCAGTGCCGCCTGCTCACAAAATGTCAATTGTTTTAAGACTTAGGCACGTACAGAAAAACAGAGCGCTGCAAACCCATACGTGTATATCTATATATTTTAGAACTGAAGTGGGTTTCTGCTATCGGAGGCAGCTCCGGTCATCCCTTCTGCGTGCTGTTTGCCCAGGTGTGCTGCTCAGCCATCCTGCAGCTAAGCATCGCCCAGGTAAACACCCTCTCCAGACTGTTCCACCAGCTGGAAAGTTACCAGAAAAAAAAAACAGAGGCTGCTTTAAAGAGAGACGACATCGGTGACTTCTGGATCCCAATTAGAGCACCACCGGCTTCACTTTCTCCAGTGTGAAGGCTGGCGGTGGAAAGGGCATTTTTGATCATTTTAAAGGTTTATATTATGCTGTAAACTGCCCAGAATCGCTTGAGATGGGTGGCAAATATATTTAATTGATGAGGAGTCCTTGGCGTTTCCTGAGCTTGTGGGTTTTTTTTTTCTTGCAGACATTTCATTACCCAAATTAGGTAACACCATCAGTGCTGTTGATGTAATCTAATTTAGGTGATGGAATGTCTGCAAGGGGGGAAAAAAAAGCCGAAGGTCAGACAGCACCAAGGATCTCTCATTTCCACCTGGAGCTAAAAATATTCTCCTTTAAACTAGACAGACAGACAGACAGATGAGAAGGGAGAGAGAAGATGGGGGATAGATTAGATTAGATTAGATTAGATTAGATTAGATTAGATTAGATTAGATTAGATTAGATTAGATTAGACAGACAGACAGACATAGATAGAGATATATAGAAAGAATATAGATAGATATAGAGGATATAGAAAATGGATATAGATAGCTATAAAGAGTAGAAACAGAGAATATAGATAGCTATAGAGAACAGATATAGAGAATAGATATAGCTATAAAGAGTATAGAGAATAGATATATAGATATATAGATATAGCTAGAGAATAGATATAGAATATAGATAGCTATAAAAAGTAGATATAGAGAATAGATTGATATAGAGAATACAGATAGCTATAGAGAATGGATAGATAGATAGATAGATAGATAGATAGATAGATAGATAGATAGATAGATAGATAGATAGATAGATAGATAGACAGACATATATAGAAAGAATATAGATAACTAGAGGATATAGAGAATAGATATAGATAGCTATAAAAAGTAGAAATAGAAAATTTAGATAGCTATAGAGAATAGAGATAGAGATAGCGAGAGAATAAAGAATATAGCTATAAAGAGTAGATATAGAGAATAGATCAATATAGAGAATATAGATATAGAGAATGAACAAATAGATAGATAGATAGATAGAGATAGATAGATAGATAGATAGATAGATAGATAGATGATAGATAGATAGATAGATAGATAGATAGATAGATAGATAGATAGATAGATAGATATAGACCAACAAAAATGTGGGCAGCTTGTTCCTTGACTCGCTATTACAACGGAAGGATTGATGGAAGGATCAGTGGTAAAGCAAAGTGTCTCTGCAAGAGGCCTTTTATTTACCTCTTGAGTATTTTCTCTGCCTGCTGTTCGGAGATCTTGACGCCCAGATCCCGGAGGGACTGCATGATCTCTTGAGCGTCGATGCGACCTGCAAAATCCAGATGAGAGGAAAAGAGAAAGTCAGAAAGAGAGAGAGAGAGAAGTGAACCTCAAAGCTCGCGATGCTGCAAACGGGCCAGCCGAAAACCAACCAGCCGGCTTGCTCACCGTCATTCTTCTTGTCCAAGCTCTTGAAGACCAGCCTCAGCTTCTTCTCGTGGTCCTGCAGGTAATGAACGAATTCTTCAAAGTCCAGTTGGCCATCCAGATCCTTATCTCCAGCTTTTACGATTTTCTGCAAAAAGGGGGGGGGGGGAAGAAGAGGACAAAATACAAAAATAATCTTGATTACTATTATTGTTCAGGGTCAGGGAAGCATAGAGTCCATTTCAACAGCCTATGGTTCCTATTTAAAGAAAAAGCAACAAAATGTTCAAAGAAAGGAATTTAACTCTGTGCCAAAAAAAACACCACAACCCAAACAAACAAACATTATTATTTTCTTCCCAGCAATGGATAAAAGAGGAACGGTTGCTGGAATTGGGTATGTGTAGTTTAATGAAGAGAAGGGCGAGGGGGGGGACATGATAGCCGTGTTCCAATATCTTAGGGGCTGCCCCAAAGAAGAGGGAGTCAAGCTATTCTCCAAAGCACCTGAAAGCAGGACAAGAAACAATGGATGGAAACTAGTCAAGGAGAGAAGCAACCTGGAACTAAGGAGAAACTTCCTGACAGTGAGAACAATTAGCCAGTGGAACCACCTGCCTCCAGAAGTGGTGAATGCTCCAACACTGGAAGTTTTTAAGAAGAGACTGGACAGCCATTTGTCTGAAATGGTATAGAGTCTCCTGCCTGAGCAGGGGGTTAGACTAGATGACCTCCAAGGTCTTCTTCTTCTTCTTCTTCTTCTTCTTCTTCTTCTTCTTCTTCTTCTTCTTCTTCTTCTTCTTCTTCTTCTTCTTCTTCTTCTTCTTCTTCTTCTTCTTCTTCTTCTTCATCATCATCATCATCATCATTATTATTATTATTATTATTATTATTATTATAAGGATCACGGGCTCCAATTGGGCTTCCCAAAGTTTTCCGATGTTTTAAAATACGGATTTTGGAGAGCAGAAGTGGATCCCTTAATGCCGGAGAAGAATGGTTTTCATCATCCTAAAGGAATCGGGAAATCTTCTGCCAAACCAACTCGTTTCAGAGGGTTTTTTTAATTGGAAAAGCACAAGCCTCTTTCAATCAACGTAGCCAGGATGTATAATGGATTCCAGGCTGGCTAATGATCCACAACTCATTATAAACACACTCATGCCATTTATTTCTTTTTTTTTAAATTTTAAAAAGGATTTGGGCCCCTGGATGCCACATGCTGTTCAAAGTTACAACGCCGCTGAAAAAAAGGGACTTAAAGGACCAGTTTTCGCGTTTACGACCGTGGCGGTATCCCCGTGGTCACGTGATGAAAATTCAGCTGTTTTGACAGCTGATTCATCTTTATGACAGTCGCAGCGGCCCGGGGTCACCTGTGACCCCTTTTTTGGCAACCTTCTGACAAGCAACGTCGACGGGGAAGCCGGATTCGTACCTTAACGCCTGCCGCGATTGGCTTAACGGATGTGGCAAGTCAAGTCGCAAAAACGGGGGCAAAAGTCACTTTAACAAAGGTCTCACTTTTTGTTGTGCAAAAATCAACAACAAAAAAAAACCAAACCACAATTCAGCCAACATTTGCACGCTCGAGACATCCAAAGTGACTGGAACGGAGAAGGCTCTGAAAAGCAGCCAGGTCAACCCAACTCTCTTAACGCTGGCTTTTGAGCCCTCCCGCCCCCCCCCCCACGAAAAATAAATAAATATATTTATTTATCTTAATCAGGAGAAACGACAGGAAAATTAGTTATTTCTGGGGGAACCTAACTGCCGCTAGAAAACCTGCTGGGTAAGCTAAGAAGCAACATTCGATGGAGAAAGACTCTACAATCAAGCCTGAACTGGTTCGGACGGCCTGCAGTTATATTCTTGTGCAAGAACCCGGAGGAAACCAGATTTCAGGAGCAAAGTGTATCTTTACAAAAGAGATTTAAGAGATGGCAAGGTCAGGTTGTCCATAAATACACTTCACCCTGAACATTCCTGCCACCAGGAAGAAGAAACCTTCCAGCCTTCGCCAAGATGGGCAGGAGGGCGAGAGAGGACAATAACGGTTGGAAGGGACCTTGGAGGTCTTCTAGTCCAACCCTCTGCTCAAGCAGGAGATCATTTACGATTCCAGACAAGTGACTGTCCAGTCAGGCTGTTCTTAAAAACCTCCAGCGATGGAGCATCCACAACTTCTGATTAATTGTCCTCACTCTTAATGCCAGGTTGCTTCTCTCCTCCGTTAGTTGCCCTCTGTTGCTTCTTGTCCTGCCTTCACAGGGGCTTTGGAGAAGAGCTTGACTACTCCCTCTGCTTTGGGGCAGCCCCTGAGATACTGGAAGGCTGCTATCATGTCACCCCTCGTCCTTCTCTTCGCTAGACTAGACGCACCCAAATCCTGCCGGCGTTCTTTGTACGTTTTGCCCTCCGGCCATCTAATCCATCTTTGTTGCTCTCCTCGGCACTCTTGCCAGAGTCTCAACGTCTTTCGGACAAGCTGGAGGCGGCACAGGCAGTCCTCGTCTTATGGCAGTTCCATTTAGCGACCGTCCAAAGTTACAAAGGCACTGGGGGGGGGGGAAAGTGACTTGCGACCAGTTTTCAGACTTACGGCCATCGCCGCCTCCCCGCGGTCACGTGATCATAATTCAGACACTCGGCAACTTGACTCGCATTTATGACTGTTGCAGGGTGCCGGGGGAATGTGCGACCCGCCTTTTGCCACGCTCTTGACAAACAATGTCAATGGGTGATCCAGATTCACTGGGGGGGGGGGGGGCTAATTTAGCAAATGCAATGATTCCCCCTAACAATGGTGGCGAGAGAAGAGTGGTGAACATTAATAAATGTTTCGCTTAGCAACATAAATGCCGGGGGGGGGGGGGGCTCAACTGTTGCCGTAAATCAAGGACTGGCTGTATTCCAAAGGCGGTCTCACCACGGTTTATTACAGGTGGCATTAGCACTTCCTGTGATCCGGATTCTATCCCTCTTGTCAAATGCAGCTTATCTTGGCTGGGTGCACACAGTTGCGACAGCTACTTTGCGTAGCCGTCAGGAAACCTGAGGTTAGAGACAGACTTGGTTTTGAATACCATCCAGGAAGGAAAGGTTTTTTTTTTCCCCTGCGCTGAAAGTTCACAGCTTAGTAGGCCTTAAGAATCACCCGTCATACTCAAGCTATTTTCCAGCCCTTCTTGACTAAATAAACTGCAAAAGGGCTGGGTATGCAAAAGCCAAAAAACAAACAAATGAGGCGATTATCGGTGTATTATTTTCTTGCGATGGAATAACACAGCTCCACCCCTGGAAGGGACACCTCTACGGTGTCTCATCTGGGCTGGTTTACTCATCCCCACATGCCATCCTGACCTGAGTCACCCATTGTCTCCGAGAAGCACCCAGGATATCATAATAGAACACTGAAGCAGCTGCCTGCAAAATTAAGGATGCAAAAATGATGTGTTGGGGATGTTTGCGTATCGTGTAAAATTCGAGATTTTTTTGGGAGGGGTGTGTGTGTGTGTGTTTGAATCTGATTTTGGAAGAGAATGAAACTGGACGAGTTTGCCAAAATTGGAAGCCAAGGAGGAAACATGGCTTCTTAAGAGGATGAGGAACGAAGGAGTCCAGTCTTTCTTCTTTCCTCATCCTCTTTAAGAAGCCATGGTTCCTTCCCGGCTTCCAACTTTGTCTTGTTTGGCAGAGGGAAGCCAGGAATTTGGGCTTGTGCAGGACTCTTGGATATTTGAGTTCTTTGCTTGTGTGGAGTATCCCGCTAGAGATTTTAGCTCCATAATTTCTCCCCAGTTCATGGGGTTGAGCTGGAGTTCAGCCATCGGGCCCATGTCTTAGGAAATGAAACCACGAAAAGCAGCCAAGCAGTTGGTTTGCCATAAGCCAACGTTCTGCAGAAATCAAAATCCTGGAGAGAGGGGGGGGAGAGAGAGAGAGAGAGAGAGGGAGAGAGAGAGAGAGAAGCTGGCAAACAACTCTGCAATTATGATTTTTTTTTCAGAGAGAGTTACTGTGCTATTTTGTTGAGCGTGTTCCTTCGCGCTTAACTGCTAAAGTGGGGCTGTTATATAATTTAATCCCTTTTTCTGGTCGGTAAGGACATCCAGCCACCTTCTGCAATGACCTTTGGTACGTCTAAGCGGCCAAATCTGCAGACAATCATATGATGGTTGTAAAAAGGGGTGTGTGTGTGTGTGTGTGTGAGAGAGAGAGAGAGAGAGAAAAGGGATCACTGCTTGCAGGCTAAAGATAGAAAGAGGCATGCCAGCTGATCAGAGCAAGCCGACTTATTCAGAACTGGCTCCTGGCAAAGGGCCCTTTTGGGGAGAAAGCAAGCAAGTTAAGAAATGCTTGACAGGGTTTCATAAATCAAGCCCGAAGCCGCCCTAAAAGACAGGATTCTCCTCCCAAAACGACTAAGATGGATAGCCACAGAAGAAGGGAAGAAGGAACTTGAGAACAGCTGCCCGGTTGGCACGAAGGCCCTTCTTAGCCTCACGAGGGTGTTTCTAAAATTGCAACACGCAATTCCTGTCACACTCGGCGCCAAAATATTTCAGGTCTCGCATTCATCTTCTTGCAGCAAAGATTTAGCCACGGGCCAGAATCCTTCCTTGTCTCAACGGAGGAGCAAATCCAAAACTCCCACTGGGAAAACCTATAGACGCCTTTCCTAAAATCCACGGACGTCTTTCCTTGTAAGGAAGACACCGCAAAGGCCTTTGGTGGCTAAGCTTGAGCCTAAACACTGGAGGCTTTTAAGAAGAGACTGGAGAACCATTTGTCTGAAATGGGATAGGGTTTCCTGCCTGAGCAGGGGGTTGGACTAGATGACCTCCAAGGTCCCTTCCAACTTCTGTTCTGTTCTATTTCCATTCCATTCTGCACTCTATTCTATTCTATTCTGTTCTGTTCTATTC
>NW_028148123.1:0-50000 GCF_947247035.1 Vipera ursinii | reverse complement strand
TTCCTTTTAATACGGTAGCCTTGCGCTTCCCCGCTAGGATATAGATAGATAGTGCATGATTTATGGGGGCACTGGCCTTCAAGGCCAATCCGAATGACACACGTTCTTGGCCAGTTCTCGCCCGGCCTGGCTCCTCCTGCCCTGCAACCTGATAGATTGGAATGATCAAACCAGGAAGCAATCGGCCATCCCATCGCTTCGGGGAGGGGACGTAGGAGAAGGAAGAGATTACCTGGTGAGCTCACTTTTAATGACCTGAATTGGAGGAGCTCCTGGCTGAGGTTTGAGGACATGCCACCATATACCTTGAATTCGATCAATCGATCAATCCATCGATCAATCAATCAGAACAGAGCTGGAAGGGAGCCTGGAGGTCTTCTAGTCCAACCCCCTGCTCAAGCAAAAGACCCTAGAGCAGGGGTAGGCGACCTCGGCGCTTTTACGACTCGTGGACTCCCAACTCCCAGAATTCCTGAGGAGTCAGCTGACTCAGGAATTCTGGGAGTTGAAGTCCACGAGTCATAAAAGAGCCGAGGTTGCCTACCCCTGCCCTAGAGCCCTAGACCATTTCAATCAATCAATCAATCAATCTATCTATCTCAGTAGAGCTGGAAGGGACCTGGAGGTCTTCTAATCTAACCCCCTGCCCAAGCAGGAGACCTGCCTAGACCATTTCAATCAATCAATCAATCAATCAAGATAGTGCTGAAAGGGACCCTGGAGTATATAGAATAGAGCCGGAAGGGACCTTGGAGGTCTTCTAGTCCAGCCCCCTACTCAAACAGAAGAACCCTAACCATTTCAGACAAGTGACAGTCCAGCCTTAAAAATCTCCAGTGATGGAGCGCCCACGATTTCTGGTGGCAAGCTGTTCCACTGGTTAATTGTCTTCACTGTTAGGAAGTTTCTCCTTAGTTCCAGGTTGCTTGTCTCCTGGAATGGAGTGGAGTAGAGTAGAATGGAATAGAGAAGAGTGGAGTAGAATGGAATGGAGTGGAGTGGAGTGGAGTAGAGTAGAGTTGAGTATAATGGAATGCAATGGAATGGAATGGAGCTGGAAGGGACCTTGGAGGTCTTCTAGTCCAGCCCCCTGCTCAAGCAGGAGAACCCTAACCATTTCAGACAAGTGACTGTCCAGCCTCTTCTTAAAAATATCCAGTGATGGAGCGCCCACAAGTTCTGGTGGCAAGCTGTTCCCCTGGCTAACTGTCCTCACTGTCAGGAAGTTTCTCCTTAATTCCAGGTTGCTTCTCTCTCTTTGATCACTTTCCAACCTTTGTTTCTCGTCCTGCCCTCTGCTGCTTCGGAGAATAACGTGACATCCCCTCCCCTCTTCTTCTTTGTGGCAGACCCTCAAATACTGGAACGCCACTATCTTGTGTCCTCTCCCCCCCCCAGTCCCTCTTTCTCTAAACCGGCCATACCCAATTCTCATCTTTTCAATTTAAAAGAAAAACGCCAACGGAAAACTCTCCAGTCATCCGAAGCAAGGGTGTCAGAAGGTTGAAGCCCCAGCTGGCGCGATTCCCTCTCCCGACATTTAAAACCATCCAAGATTCTAGTCCTCAAGACCAAGAGCCCGGCCAGCTCCCAGAATTGTCATCATAAACGTCTTTTAGGGGGGGTGGGAGAAAAAAAAGGAAGTCTATGCAGGAAACGCCGTGACAAAATCTTTACGGGAAATTAAAAAAATAAAAAAAAGCAGGTCAATTCTCTGAAGAAGGTCCCAGCTTGTTCTTTTGACAAAAATAGCCCGGCAAAGCAAATTGTGCCGGAAAAAGGAGGGGGGGGGGTGGAGGGAAAAAAAAGGTCCACTGTAATAAATCCTGACAAATTAAAGTTTAATTAGGCCTCTGTCCCTGGCATACTCAACCTGGTAACAGGCTTAATTACTAACCAAACACAGAAAGACTTGCCGCAGCCATCTGCTCAACTAAAACCCATCAAGGGCTAAATATATTTTTTGGGGGGGGGGAGTTAACAGGTTCCCAACAAGCCCGCCCCCACTGACCATTTCCCCCCAGAAGCTGGCCAGGGTGGTTGGAGACCCTGATAAGTCTCGAATTTTGAGGACCAAGGAGAGCAGATCCTGATTTCAAACCAACGCTGCTTTTAAGCCAACCCCTAGCGTGGCCTGGTGGGATGCTCCTTCGTTAAATCAGCCTTACCCACCCTTCATTAGCCTTGGTGGAGCAGTGGGCTAATGCCTCCTTAAGTAAGACCAGCTGCCTGCAAGTAGTGCAGGTTCGAGTCCCACCAGGCTCAGGGTTGACTCAGCCTTCCATCCTTCCGAGGTAGGTAAAATGAGGACCCAGATTGTTGGGGGCAATTAAGCTGACTTTGTAATAATGCCGCTTGGGGGGGGGTGTGTGAAAGCCCTAATAAGCAGGCATATACGTAGAATGAAGGCTATTGCTAAGCTTGTAAGCCGCCCTGAGTCTTCGGAGAAGGGCGGGATATAAATGGAATTAAAATAAAATAAATAAAATATTTTTTTTTCCTGGAAGCCTCTGCGGTACTTTGGGAGAGAAAATCTGCCAAAGGTATTTTTTTTAAAAAAATAAATAAATCTCCACCCGTTTCTGCCACAGGACCCGATTGAGAAAAACACTCAGCCAGCGGCACGCACTCAGCCAGCGGCACGCTTAAGAGAAGAGGTTAAAGAAACGGCGAAGGCGCGAACACGAGAAAAGTCAAAAAGGTGGAGAGCCTCAAGTTATCTCAAGGCAACTGGCTCAAGAGTTGGGAGGATACAAAGCAAATGGTGCCGAGTAAGGAACAGGACAGAACTGAATGACAGAACTGAGTGACAAGAGTTGGAAGGGACCTTGAAGGTCTTCTAGTCCACCCCCTCGGCTCAAGCAGGAAAGCCCTAGGCCATTTCAGTCAAATGGCTGTCCAGTCTCTTCTTGAAAATAAAAGAGGTTCTGTGAAGGAAATGGCACTTCGCCAAAGGAGAAAAGCTTTCCGCACTCAAGAAATGAACATGTTTCAGGGAACAAAACCCCTCTTTTGCTTTCATGAAGTGCAAATTACAATTCCACAGACTCTCCGTTCTCCACAAATCGGCGCTTATCCACCCGCGCCCACGGTACGACTTGTCCAGTTTCTGTCCCTGGTGAAAAGACAACCAACTTCATTGTTCTGTCAAAGATTTGTGATATTGGCTGAATTCAACTCTCGCGTACACCACACCGAAGTTCGGATCTCTTGTCTAACCCGGGTGTCATCTACGAAGCTTGGACTAAACAATATGGGAACCCAGTGAGTTTTCCTCTGTAAACCGTGGTTTATGACTTGTCCGTTCTAGACAGTAAGACCAGCGCAGCAGACCGGATCAATGTTGGTGGGCTAGACTCCAAACTGCCATCATTTCCTTTGATATTGAACAAGTTCAGCACTTTGGGGTTTAGTCACCAATCCTATAGCTAAATCCGTCCTTTCTCGAAGCAGAACTTACAAGAAACCACAACTGCTTGCCCAACCCCAGATTAATCCTAGTTTGTGTTTTGTTTTCCAGAATTCCAGTTCTGAAACAATTTAAGATCTGAACAAATTTTGACCTAGTCAAGTTGGAACTGAGGAACCACGAGACTTTATCGTATCAATGGAAATTCTCAGTTAATGTGGACCCAGATTGTTGGGGACAATTAAGCTGACTTTGTAATAATGCCGCTTGGGGGGGGGGCGAAAGCCCTAATAAGCAGGCATATACATAGAATGAGGGACGCGGTGGCTCAGTGGGTTAGGACGCTAAGCTTGTCGATCAGAAGGTCGGCGGTTTGGCAGGTCGAATCCCGAGTGCCGCGTAGCAGAGTGAGCGCCTCTTACTCATCCCAGCTTCTGCCAACCTAGCAGTTCGAAAGCACATAAAAATGCAAGTAGAAAAATAGGGACCACTACGGTGGGAAGGTAACAGCGTTCCGTGCGCCTTTGGCGTCTAGTCATGCCGGCCACATGACCACGGAGACGTCCTCGGACAAGCGCTGGCTCTTCGGCCTTGAAACGGAGATGAGCACCGGCCCCTAGAGTCGGAAACGACTAGCACGCATGTGCGGGGGAAGCATTACCTTTTACCTTTACCTTAATACATAGAATGAAGGCTACTGCTAAGCTTGTAAGCCGCCCTGAGTCTTCGGAGAAGGGCGGGGTATAAATGGAATTAAAATAAATAAAATAAAATAAATAGTTGTCCCAAAAGCATCTGGATTCTGTTTTTCCTTGAAGACCTTTCCCTTCTCATCCATCCAAGGAGCTGAAGACCTGAAGAAGCTTCTTGGGTGAGAAGCAAAAAGTCTTCAGGAAAAAAAACCAAATCCAGGGGCCTTTTGAAAAAGCACCTTTGGAGCAACCATCATCACTTCATGGCTTGCTGCAAGATTTGAACTGGCTCACCACTTCAAAACGAGCGTACCCACACTTGAGATTATTAAAACAGGGAAATTTCTTTCCTGTTTTAAAACAGGGAAAACATCTTCGTGAGGTGGGGTGGGGGGGGGGCGGGGAACCTTCCCAAGATGACCTATTTTTATTGAAAGGATACAGGCTTTCCAACAGAAGTTGCCTTTCCTATCTCCTGAAAAGTCATTCACGGATTAATTTGCCAGGGAATGGATGCATTTTCCCACGGGAGACAAGGAGAGAGAGTTACAGAGAGCTGAAAACCCTGGAGGGAAGGGACGGAGAAACGAAGGCGCTCAAGGATTATATTATCCCACCCAACCCCAGATAAACAAACAACGACTTCCAAACAAGACTCAAGACTGGGAACAGAGCTGGAAGGGACCTTGGAGATCTTCTAGTCTAGCCCCCTGCTCAAGCAGGCCCTTGGCTTTTTTTTTATGACTCGTGGACATCCAACTCCCAGAATCCCTGGAAGTTGAAGTCCATGAGTCATAAAAGAGCCAAGGTTGCCTACCCCTGCCCTAGACCATTCCAGACCGGCTGTCCACTCTTTTGTTAGAAGCCTCCGGTTGATGGAGCACCCACAATTTCTGGAAGCAAGCTCTTCCACTGGTTAATTGTCCTCACTTTCAGGAAGTTTCTCCTTAATTCCAGGTTGCTTCTCTCCTTGGTTAGTTTCCATCCATTCTTTCTCGTCTTGCCTTCTGGTACTTTGGAAAATAAGTCGAGCCCCTCCTCTTCTTCGGGGCAGCCCCTCAAATACTGGAATCCTGCTATCGTGTCCCCCCCAGTCCCTTCTTTTCTCTAGACTGGCCATCCTCAAGTCCTGCAGCCGTTCTTCGTAGGTTTTTGTCTCCAGGCCTTGGATCATCTTACTTGCTCTTTTCTGAACTTTTCCCAAAGCCTCAACATCTTTTTTTTTTTTTTGGTAGTCTGCTGACCAAAACCAGACCAGGGGGAGGGCCTTCTCTGTGGGCGCTCCGGCTTTATGGAACCAGCTGCCGGTCGAGCTCCGGATGGCACCGGACCTTCGCTCCTTCCGACGTGGTCTGAAGACCCATTTATTTGAACAAGCTGGCCTGGCCTGATGGGGGACGTTAGGGTTTTTAATGGGGTTTTTATACTGTTATTGTTCTTATCTGGGCAATTATTTAATTCTTTTAATTTTTGTATTCTCTATTTATATGTGCCCTGTTCACCACCCTGAGTCCCTCGGGAGAAGGGCGGTATACAAATATAATAAATAAATAAATAAATAAATAAATAAATAAATAAATAAATAAATAAATAAATAAATAAATAAATAAAAATAAACGGTGTATATTTACATTTTTGGTAAACTCATTCAATGAATCCAGGTGTGGCCTTACTAAGGCTTTACGAAGCGGTACTAATACTTCGCGCGATCTCGATTCTAGGCCTCTGTTTATGCAACCGAGGACTGTGTTCACTTTTTTTGGCTGCTGCCGGACAAGGCTGGCTCATCCTTAAGTGATCGACCACTAGGTCTCCTAGGTCCTCACGCAGTTAACCGTTTTTCAGCTGTGTCTCGCCCAACCTGTGCCTTTGGTTTTGCCTGCCTAGGTGTAAAAACTTTGCCAAGACGGGACAACAAGAAAAATCAATCTCTCCCTTCAAAACGGGAGGCAGGCGACCGAGATGCTCTCAAGAGGATAGCTGGACCAATCCATCATGTGCCCATTAGTGCAGAGTGCAGCTGCACGGGTAGTGATGGGAGCACCCCGATACTCCCATATTATACCCCTCCTGCGTGAGCTGCATTGGCTACCGGTTGCCCTCCGGGTGAGATTTAAGGTGCTGGTACTTACCTTTAAAGCCCTACATGGCTTAGGCCCGGGATACTTGCAGGACCATCTGCTGCCGGGAACGAATTCCCATCGCCCAATACGCTCACACAGAGAAGGCCTCCTCAGGGTACCATCAGCTAGGCAATGTCGGCTGGCGACCCCCAGGGGGAGGGCCTTCTCTGTGGGAGCACCAGTCCTATGGAATCAGCTCCCCCCTGAGCTTCGGATGACCCAAGATCTCCGGTCCTTTTGCTGCGGCCTCAAAACACTCCTTTTCCACCAGGCTGACCTGGACTGACAGGCATTTTAATTAATTTATATTTACAATTTTTAATTTATTTTTAGTTTTTAATTTTAATTTATTGCACAGATGATTTTAATTTTATTTTTATCTTAATTTCTGTACTTATTATATGTTTTGTTGTTAGCCGCCCTGAGTCCTTCGGGAGATAGGGCGGGATATAAATCCCATTAATAAATAAATAAAATAAATAAATTTCACCAAGCTGGGGAGAGGGAGGGGGGGGCGGGAAGCAAGTCTTGTTATAACAGAAGCGAGTTGCCCCAGTTGTGTCAAGGGGAAGAGTCAACAAAATCACGTCCGACTGGACTATGGAACTGCTTTGATTGCATGGCATTAACTTTGTTTGTTCCCGAGTCTCTGAAGCATCTGAGCATCAGATCTACTAACCTTGGCAGGGTCCAGGATGGGGTACGTGTGCGTGTGCGTGTGTTGTTGTTTTTTTGCAGAGTAAGAGAGAGAGAGAGCAAACAAAAGTCTCTTGAAATCAACAGATGCTGCAATGCAGGCAGGCAAAAAAAATAAAAATAGGATAAGGGGTGGACGCTTTCTTCTTGCTCAGCAAACCTTACTTCTGTTCCAAATAGGTGAAGCAATTTTATGACACTCGGGTTTAACTGGGATTATCGGTTCCGATGACCGCAGTGTAAACGAAAAAGATGGGGGGGGGGGTGTCGACGGCCGAAGGGCGCCTCTAAAGGGCACCCCTTTCACGAGACGAGTAAAAGAGGGGCATTTTTTTTAAAAAAAAATCCCAATTAAATTAAATTTCAAAGGCAGCATAAAAAGCAGGGAGTGAAGTAGTAGTGCGGGGGGGGGTGGGAACCACTCAAATCGTGATGGAATCGTGAGGTTTTTAAGACTTGGGGGAAAAAAAGATTTGAAGAAACTTTGTCCTTGCAGAGTTTGGGAGATCCCAGGCTTTTAGATCCAGACAAAAGCCTTGATTGCACACTTAAGGGAAAGAGTATCTCAAAGGCAATGGATTTCTTCTGTTAGCTTCTCCTTCCAGACCAGGGGTGTCCAAAATTCCTCAACCAGCCAGGGAAAATTCTGGAAGTTGCCAAGGCTGGGCGGACAGCTTTGGTCTCTAGACCAACCTTCTTGTCCACAAGTCAAGGCTGATGACAAAAGTGGATGGGAAAGTTGTCCAGCAGCGTATCAAGCAGCAAGATCCTCTTCTGCTTGTGCCATTTCAGTGCATTCAAATTCAGAGCAAGTACACCCTGTATCCAAGGAACAGAAGCAACAGGGCAGAAATGCTTCAGTCTCAAAAGCGGCATTCAGCAGACTTTCGAATCAACAGAGCAATGGAAGAATACAGGAATTTCATGGTGGGTAATCCTGTACAAATGTCCCTCCAACATTGAAGAGATATGGAGGAACAGAATTAGTGGAGTAGAGTATAGAGTATAGAGTATGAGTAGAGTAGAGTAGAGTAGAGTAGAGTAGAGTAGAGTAGAGTGGAATGGAATGTAGAATAGAATATGGAATGTAGAGTAGAGTAGAGTAGAGTAGAGTAGAGTAGAGTAGAGTAGAGTAGAATAGAATAGAATAGAATAGAATAGAATAGAATAGAATAGAATAGGAATAGGAATAGAATAGAATATATGGAATGGGATGAAATAGAATAAAATAGGACAAAGTCGGAAGGGACCTTAGAGGTCTTCTAGTCCAACCCACTGCTCAGGTAGGAAACCCTACACCATTTCAGACAAATAATGGCCCAATCTCTTCTTTAAAACCTCCAGTGATGGAGCACCCACCACTTCTGGTGGCAAGCTGTTCCACTGGTTAATTGTTCTCACTGTCAGGAAGTTGCTCCTTAGTTCCAAGTTGCTTCTGTCCTTGATTTGTTTCCACCCATCGCTTCTTGTCCTGCCTTCTGGTGCTTTGGAGAATAGCTTGACTCCCTCTTCTTTAGGGCAGTCCCTGAAATATTGGGACACTGCTATCACATCACATCTTGTCTTTCTTTTCATTAGAAGCAAGCCATTTCCAGATGGCTGCATTTCCAACTTCCTATACCCCAAAGTTTCAAGAACTCGTCTTAGAAGTAGCCTAATCATAACTGCCACACAAACACACACACCCCAATGTTGTAATTATTAAGGTAAAGGTAACCGTTCCCCCCGCACATGTGTGCTAGTCGTTTCCGACTCCAGGGGCCGGTGCTCATCTACGTTTCAAAGCCGAAGAGCCAGCGCTTTTTCCGAGGACGTCTCTGTGGTCATGTGGCCGGCATGACTAGACCCCAAAGGCGCACGGAACGCTGTTACCTTCCCACCGTAGCGGTCCCTATTTTTCTACTTGCATTTTGACGTGCTTTCAAACTGCTAGGTTGGCAGAAGCTGGGACGAGTAACAGGCGCTCACTCTGCTATGCGGCACTCGGGATTCGACCTGCCAAACTGCCAACCTTCTGATCGACAAGCTCAGCGTCCTAACCCCACTGAGCCACCGCGTCCCTTGCCGCTTGGAGGGGGGGGCGCGAAAGCCCTAATAAGCAGGCATATACATAGAATGAAGGCTATTGCTAAGCACATTTGATTTGTGCTTAGATTGTAAGCCGCCCTGAGTCTTCGGAGAAGGGCGGGATATAAATGGGATTAAAATAAATAAAAATAAATTATTACAGTTCCTGATTTCACAACTACCTACCTACCTGAGACCCCTTTAAAAATTGCCTCCCGATTTTTCGACTTTGCACATTTGACTTGCGAAAAAGGATGAAGGAACAATGCTGAATGTTTACAACAGTCTTACACCCCTGAGATAAAGTGGGAAAGAGGCTAAAGAAAGCTCCTAGACCTGGATTAAGGCAGCAAAGAGGTGGAAAATTTTTAACCTCCGTTCACAAGGGAGTATGCAGCCTTAGAAACCATTAACCGCGCCGGCTCGTATCTTTGCTACGTCCTAAGCTGCAGCCTAAGATACTCCATCTTTGGGGCATGTTCCGTTGTAACTGATCCAAGAGATTTTGTGGTGATTAAATGCCTTTATTCCTGGCGTTAACGTTCGCCTTAAAAAGATCTTTCAGGATGAATCTTCCAGGTTCTTTCGGGAGACGTTTGGCAACTTGAAAGTATGCTTTGACCTTTTCTCTCTGTTATTGGTATTACCCTCACCTACGTTGGCAATTCTGGAGATCTTATCGGGCCAAACGAACATCTAAAACCAGTCCGCCTCCATTCTTTAAATTCGGGTGCCTTTATTATACAAAAGGCTGGAAATTTTGGAAGGGAAATGTCGGCTTTTTTCCGAACGCATTTTTAACCTAGCTTTATTTCGATCGATGCCTGAAAAGGTTACGGCTGAGTTGCTCCTAGATGTTGCAAAAGGGGGACAGCACTTCTTGCACATTTGTAGAGGGGAAAGAGCTGAAGAGGTGCATAAATCCTCCTTTTTTTTACATTGCCAAAAAGGGGAACATAGCACACAGCGCCTCTTCCCCCCACTTCTTACTTACGTCTCCTCTCCTCCACCCTTCCTATAAGGTTGTGAGAAGCTTCAGCAGCTCAACGCTCTCTTCTCATTGCTTTTTAAACCCCGCCTGCCCACCTCCCGTCTAAAAGTTCTACGCATCCTTTATTAAGTTCACTCGCCACGATCAACTCTTCTTTCTGGCGCATGAAAATTTCAATCCAGCTATTTGTTCAATTGCGCCGAGGGGCTGGATTCCAGACTGGAAACCGAGGCAAACCTTTTGAGCTTGCTAGTTCGTTTTTACCTATCTAACCGTGCCGATTTTAATTCTACGCCCTGCTGCAAGCATTAAGGTTGACCCCCGTGTATCGCACAAAAACTTGAGCTGCAAGGCTGCAATTTCTCAACAGGAACTGCCTTTTCGGTCCCCTCGACGCAGGATTCTCAGCTCTCCTGGTGACCAACCCAAGGGGAGAGCACTAAGGGATCTACGGGCTATCGGGGAATCTCTGGCGCAAGGCCACGAGATCCTACATTAAGACAAAATCCTCGCCAGGAGCAGTTATTTAAAATCTCCACTTGTATCATCAGCCTGGAAGAGTATCAATGCTACCGGCCTTCGGCAGATAACAAAAGCAGTTCAAGAATTGTAGATAGCAAGAGAATATCAGATGGAGAGTTGCAACACGCCCGCTGAAACTTCTTGGTGTGTGTGTGTGTGGGTGTGGGTGTGTGTTTTTTTCTCATCTGCACTAAGTGTCACCAAGGCTCCCATTCCCCAAGCGGCATTCTCCAAAGCCCCAGACGACCCAGCCCCCCCCTTTGCCCTCCCCCCCTTGCAATCCTCCCTGCCCCGACGAGGTCCCGGTCGCAGAGACAGGTCCACATTGGAAAGGTTTTACCTCTGCGAACTGCTCGGCAGGCCCGACCACCAGGAGAATGGTCGGCCTCTTTTCGGCGGGATCGGCTTCTTTGTTGTGCAATTTTCTAGGCAGCTTGGGCGCTGGGTCGGCGAGCCTGGAGAGTGGGGGTCCTTCCTTGGCTGCATCCTCCTGGGGTCCGGCTGAGCCCTGACACCCAGCCTGGAGAAAGAGGGAAGACAAGGCACGCCAGAGCGACTGCAGCATCCCTTAATCCCCGGGGAGGGGGGGAAGGGAGAGGCCAAAGGATGCTCGCCGCGTGGAGAGATGATCCGCTGCGCTTGAGGAGGAGGAGGAGGAGGAATCGGTCCCACGCCGAAAGCTGGACCCTCAGCCTTGCCCGAGGCTCATGCTGCAGCTACACTAAGCCTCCTGCCTGGTTTTCAAAATGCTGGCAGGGTGTTGTCGTGCCCGGACTCACAAACGGTTCATTTCAGGGAGAAAAAGGAAAGGCAAGAGGCAGGAAATTGCTCTCTGGTGGCCAAAATGACGGAGCCCCACTCTGGGTAGCAGCTGCAGGATTAGTGCCCCAACTCATACAATGCACGTCAAAGGAGCAGCAGCAGCAGCCTTGATGATCCAGCCTGCATTCACACTGCAGCAGGGCCCGGCCAATCGCCGCTCCCAACACTAACAGGTTCATTATTCAAACCAGTCGCCTCGGGCCAATCAGAAGAGCCGGTGACTGGACAGTTTCTGGCTAGCCGAGGGGGAGCGGGTGGGGGCTCTGCGGAGAGGTGCAGAGAGCAACCTCTGTCTGGAGGCTGCACAGCTGGAGAGGGCCAGCTAAGAGAGGAGCATTCGACAGAAGCATTAAAAAAGAAAAGAAAAAAGTGCAACGGCAACAACGGACGACAGCAAAAAGTCACTAGCGACTGATGTTCCGCAGAAACCTCTGCGAGAGAAAAACCGCCAAGCTCGGAGAGCGCCGAGGACCCTCAGTTCAACACCCGAGCTACAAATAATTCTCCTTTATTGGCACAAGTGGGCCACTTTCTCCAGCCCTACTCAGAGAGGATAAAGGAGGCGAGTATTTATTCCCCCCCCCCCATTACTAACTGTTTTTAAGCAGAACATAACAAGCATCCCAATTACGGCTTGCTTCCCTTTTCCGAGATAAATCAAGGCCAAGCCAGACCTGGATCTTGGCAAAAAAAACCACCACCACAACAACAACAAACCACGTACGTTGGGTCCGGCAGAGAACACAGCTCACGATGCAGAATTCAAGAAAGCAATCTGGGCATGCAATGGGACAGATTAGATATTTTATTTATTTTATTTTATTTAGCTTCCTTTCTCCTAGGTTTCTGCTTTTGAGATGATAAACCCCACGAAGCTGCCCTGCTCAGGTCAGGTGTGGTGCCATGCCAGCAAAACCAAGGATTCCGTCTTCTGTTGCCCTTTACGTTAGTTTAAACCTGGTTAGGCCCGACAAAGTTTCAATGGACTCTCCTGTTCACCATCGTCAAAGGAAGGAGCTGACTTCTTCCACCAGTTTTCGTCCTTCAATTTATTTATTTTATTTTATTTTATTACATTTATATCCCGCCCTTCTCCGAAGACTCAGGGCGACTTACAAGCTTAGCAGTAGCCTTCATTCTATGTATATGCCTGCTTGTTAGAATTAATGTAATGCAGAACCCCCCAAAAAAGGATTCATTGACGCAACACTGCCAGAAAGTAACAGAATAACAAGAGTTGGAAGGGACCTTGGAGGTCTTCTAGTCCAGCCCCCTGCTCAAGCAGGAAACCCTGTATCATTTCAGACAGGTAAAGGTAAAGGTTCCCCCGCACATGCGTGCTAGTCGTTTCCGACTCTAGGGGCTGGTGCTCATCTCCGTTTCAAAGCCGAAGAGCCAGCGCTTGTCCGAGGACGTCTCCGTGGTCATGTGGCCGGCATGACTAGACGCCAAAGGCGCACGGAACGCTGTTACCTTCCCACCGGAGTGGTCCCCATTTTTCTACTTGCATTTTTACGTGCTTTCAAACTGCTAGGTTGGCAGAAGCTGGGACGAGTAACAGGCGCTCACTCTGTTACGCGGCACTCGGGATTCGACCCGCCAAACTGCCGACCTTCTGATCGACAAGCTCAGCATCCTAACCCACTGAGCCACCGCGTCCCTATCATTTCAGACAAGTGGTTATCTAAGCTCTTCTCGAAAACCTCAAATGATGGAGCACCCACAGCTTCTGGAGGGAAGGCGTTTCAAACTGGTTAATTGTTCTAACTGTCAGGAAATTTCTCCTCAATTCTACGTCGCTTCTCATCCTGGTTAGTTTCCATCCGTTGTTTCTTGTCTTGCCTTCTGGTGCAGTAAAAATTGCAAGTCTTTCTATATTCGCTTCCTAATTTTTACCAAGGATGAGATGAAGAGATGAAGAGCAGGCGCTAAGATCAAAGCAAACCCGTTCCACCAGAGTCTCTCTTTCCACCCTAATTCAGAACATATTTCTTTCCTGACACATCCATTTTGAAAGGAAGACTAGTTAGATTTCTTTTATTGCTTCCTGCGTACAGAAAGAACCCTCCATTCACTCCATTGGCCAATTGAGAAAGATAAAAAGGTAGCGTGGAGAATGTGTGGTTTGTTGTTGTTGTTGTTGTTGTTTTAAAAAAAAAGACAATTTCAGCAGATTGGAAGAACGCGCTCCTCTGTTGAGCTCATAGGGATGAGCTAAGCCGGTTCTTTAACATGAAACTGGAAATTGCAAACGAGGGGTTTTTTTCCCCTGTGCTTTCAAACAATGGTCAACTCGGAGGGGGGAAGCAAGATGTTTATGGGGCAAGCAGGGAAAGAAATTTCCTCTTCCTCCAGGTAGAATTGAAAGATTCAACAGGAAGTTCCAAGAGTTCCTCTTGTGCACCGTTCCCTTTCAACGTTTGGTGGACTTTGTGAATTTCCAGCCTTACGCAAGCGGACAACATCTGACCTTCGGGTTCAAATTCGTATTTTGTTGCATTTGTGAAGGAGCAATGGGATCTGGAACCCGATTGGATTGGGGAGAAAAGAGAGAACATCGGAGAGCTGAGGCTGTTTTTGAGTTCCCCACCATGGGAGAAGAGGAAGGTTGTAGAAAGGCCCGTTCAACACAGACGTGGGGGAGATGGGGAAGAAGGAAGCCTAGGTTTTCATGAGGTCCTGCACGCCAGGATAGGAAGATCAAAGGACAATCTAAGAAAATGTGGCTTCCCTATAGAAAATACTGTCAAGAGTGAAACGCTGGCACCTACGTGCCTCCTCATTTCAACTAACCATTGGGTGTGTCTGTGTGTGTTGCTTTAGAATGGGTTACATGGAGAAATGAAACCTCTACAATTCCGCTGAAGACCTTGAGAGCCTGAAACCCTTGCAAGGACACCACAGCAGGTGCTGAGAGGAAGCAGACGGTTCCCATAACCAAGTGAAATTCTTTACATAGACTTCGTGACAGGTTGCGGTCATGGCTGGGGAAATTATTGCTTAATTCTATAAACTGGGGTCTGGGAACCTCAGAGTTGATTCTGTCTGCTTCAATATTACCATGCCCTGTATTCAATCAACAGTAAGATTTTCTGAAATGGAATGAACCTGGAGTTTTATTTGGATTCTCCAGGCGGATGTGGACAGATAGGCTATGTGAATGTGGAGAAGAACAATCCATCTCACATATGTTATGGTGCGAACAATATCCATCATGTATGGAGGAAGACCTTATACTGGAAAGAGAAAACGCTTTCGATGTGGCCCAATACTGGGCAAATGTCATTTGCTTTTAATCCTATGCATACCTTTTACATGAGTTACAGTTCAATGACCTATTTTATACCTGCTTTAATTGCTCCGTGTTGAAGGTTTATAATTTGTGGGTGCTTCTGATACAAATAAAGAAAAAAAATGAGTTCCTGAAGAACCAAATTAGACGAAGCAAATACAACACAAAATGGACGTGGCTTCTCTGTAATACGTTTGTTTTCCGTTAGTGGAACACTGTCAAAAATGGCAATGCCTCTCAATCTTTCTATTCTATGACCTTGTCCTCAAAAAAAAAAAAAAAACACCCCACATCCTTCTCTCGGATTTGTATTCTTTACTATGTAGCCTTTATTCACAAACAAAACACCAGTATCGCTTCCCGTTCAGACAAGCATCAAATTGATTCAAAAGTATCACATGGCACAGAAGAACAGCAGCAAATAATCAGGAAACTTGACTAAAATCAGGAAAAGGGAATTAAAAAAAAAGCTTTCATTTCATAAGCAGGCATATAAATAGAATGAAGGCTATTGCTAAGCACATTGGTTTGTGCTTAAATTGTAAGCCGCCCTGAGTCTTCGGAGAAGGGCGGGATATAAATGGGATTAAAATAAATAAAATAAATAAAAAAATAATGGAAACTACTCCACCAATGCTCCAGAAAATTGCGGCACAAGTTGGTCAAGAAATCCAGAAGATCTCTCATTGCTATGGTGGGCACCTACAAGGAATCCCTTCAAGAATCACAAAGTTGGAAGGGGCCTTGGAGGTCTTCTAGTCCAGCCCCCTGCTCAAGCAGGAAAACCTAAATCACTGCAAACAAATGGTTGTCCAATCTCTTCTTAAAAGCCTCCAGTGATGGAGCACCCACAACTTCTGGAGACAAGGCTGTTCCACTGGTTGATTGTCCTCATTGTTAGGATGTTTATCTTTAATTCCAGGTTGGCTGTTCAGTCTCTTCTTAAAGACCTCCAGTGATTGAGCACCTTCTGGTGGCAAGCTGTTCCACTGATTGATTGTTCTTACTGTCAGGAAGTTTCTCCTTAATTCCAGGTTGCTTCTCTCCTTGATGAGTTTCAGTCAGAACAGAGCTGGAAAGGGACCTTGGAGGTCATCCAGTCCACCACCACCCCTCCTCAAGCAGGAGACCCTAGACCATTTCAGACAGGTGCCTGTCTGGTCTCTTCTGGAAAACCTCCGGTGATGGAACACCCACGACCTCTGAAGGCAAACACGTTCCACGAAATTGTCCTCACTGTCAGGAAGTTTCTCCTTAATTCCAGGTTGCTTCGCTCCTTGATTAGTTTCCATCCTTCAGATGCCAGGGTAGCTGTTCAGAGTAACCTGCTTCCTGGATTAGGATCTTGCCATTCAGAAGGAACCTTTCCCCACTTAAAAAACACACAAACCCAACTACCTCAAAGGAAGTCCTCCGAATGACTTAGAGCAAGAGTGTCGGGGGGGGGGGTGTGTCTCACAATAAGCACGGTCCCTAAAAAAGAATCAAGGGAGATATCCAGGTTATGAGCTTATCCAGGATAAAGGAGAACTAGTGGTTTAGTCCAGGCACTTTCAAAATTACTTCAACCTCTCCGAGATGCATCGCATCAGCGGATGGGGAGGAAAAGCACGTTCCGTGCTCAACGTACCACCACAATTCAGCCCGTTTCCGTTGTTAAGTGAGACGTTTGTTGAGTTTTTGCCCCATTTTTACCACCTTTCTAGCGCGCGCACACAAACCCACAAGTTGTGAAGTCAACCACTGCAGTGATTAAGTTACTGGCAGCTTTGTTATGCGATCCTGGCTTCCTCATTGACTCTGCTTGTCAGAAGGTCGCAACAGGAGAACACCTGACCTTGGGACGCAGCAACGGTCGTAAGGAAGAACCAGTCGCCAAGGGTCTGAATTTTAATCACGCGACCGCGGGGGGAGTGCTGCAAAGGACGTAATTGGGGAAAACGGCCGTAAGTTCCTTTTTTCCCCCAGCAGTTCTCACTTTTAAACTGTCATTAAATGAACTGCTGTAAGATGAGGACCAGCTGCATACTGGTAGAGCCTGCAACTTCAACAGAATTGAACAGCGCTGGCAGGAGATTTTTTTTCCCCAAGCAATTTTCTGGGCACTTGAGGGTCACGGTTCAAATCCTCGTCCCTGGTATGCCCTCCCGGCGTGTCTAGACAATTCTGGAAACAGCCCAGCTGCTACAACAAGCTGCCAAGGAAAAGGAATGCCTTTGCTTTTGTTTTAAGGTCCAAAGGTTGAAGCGGAGAAGCCGAAATAAAACGTGGCTTTTGTGACCGGGGCGGATTGGCAGATCGAAACGGCCACTGACGGAATTGTGAAATATTCAGGCATTTCACTCAAGGGCCCGGCGATAGACCAAAGGTGCCAAGATGTGTAGCTAAAAAGGCCAAAAACAAGGTTCAAAGTCCTCCTCCTGGAGGTTTCCCAATCTGACTCACGGCGGGTAAGTCCTCGGCTTACGGCAGTTCATTTAGGGACAGCTCAAAGTCACCACGGCATTGAAAAAGGTGACTTGTTTTCACACCCACCGACCACTGCAGCATCCTCGTGGTCACGCGATCAAACTACAGGTGCTCAGCAACCGGTTCAAACTTACGACGGTTGCCGTGTCTCCCAGGGTCACGTCATCCCCTTTTGCGACCTTCTCATAAGCCAAGTCAAGGGGGAAGCCAGCTTTGCTTAACAACCGGCTTACTAACTTAGCAACTGCGGTGATTCACACAACAACCGTGGCAAGGAAGGTCGTAAAACGGGGCAGAAACGGACTTGAGGGCTGCCTGGAACTGCGCAGCAGGGATTCTCTTGCTACTTCCCAAGATAAGTGGGGCAAAACGTCGCTTAGCAAATGTCTCGCTTTGCAACGGAAACTTTGCGCTCCGCTGTGGCCGTTGAGGACTTCCTACATACAGCTCCAGCAGTAGAAGAATTCAGAGGCTGGCTCTAGGCGGGAGGAGGAAGGGAAAAGAGGATTCTCCAGTTCTACGGGAGAAAAGGTGATGAAAAGCCGGAGGAGGCTGTCACACAAAGGGAGATGATGAAAGCATGACAGGCTAAGGAGAAGAAGAAAAAAAAAATCCCCCAGACAATAGACAAATTTAGCGACACCAAGAGGTTCACAGCAGACTCGATGGCTGCAGACGCAAAAGCAGAAATCCCTTGAATGTACCAGCCTGACTTTGATCTCTTTAAACCAGAGTTTTGATTCTGCTGAAAAAAAAAAAAGACAAGGATGCATCGCAGGCCGCCGAAATAACGTTCGCCCGACAAGCAAGCTGAAGCGTGGCGCTTGCCTTTTTAACAAAGCTCGTAGAAATTAGCACTGCCCCTACGTGTCAGCTAACACAAACACTGACTGGCGGAATCGCAAGCCTGTTGGGCTGTCAAAGCAACACAGGTTTATTTTGCGTTACAATTTAACATCAGCGCTCCAAATTAACCACAGATTTTTCTATTTGCCCTCCCTACAGCTCAGGAGTAGGGAAAGTGATGTCTTGAGGAAGTAAGAACTCCTAACAGCTAAATCCGATGATAGGATAGGATAGGATAGGATAGGATAGGATAGGATAGGATAGGATAGGATATAGACTAGGACTAGGACATGGACATGGACATGGACATGAATAGAATAGAATAGAATAGAATAGAATAGAATAGAATAGAATAGAATAGAATAGAATAGAATAGAATAGAATAGAATAGAATAGAATAGAATAGAATAGAATAAAATAGAATAAAATAGAATAGAATATGAATATATAATAGACTACAATACAATACAGAGTAGAGTAGAAGAGAGAATAGAATGTAGAATAGTATAGAACAGAACAGAATAGAGAATAGAATGTTGTTAGTTGCGAAGTTGTGTCCGACCCATCGCGACCCTATGGACGACGTTCCTCCAGGCCTTCCTGTCCTCTAGCATCTTCTGGAGTCCATTTAGGCTCACGCCTGCTGCTTCAGTGACTCCATCCAGCCACCTCCTTCTCCGTCGTCCCCTTCTTCTCTCGCCCTCAACCTTTCCCAGCATGAGGCTCTTCTCCAGCGAGTCCTTCCTTCTCATTAGGTGGCCAAAGTATTTGAGAATAGAATAGAAAATCTTTACTGTCATTGTGTGATTCACAACGAAATTAAGCAAGTACTTAATAAATAAATCAAAAATAAATCTGTCCGCCCAACGGGAAAAGACCTTAAGATCAAGCAATGTGAAACTCCTTAGGCCTGCTATAAATTCAGGTATTTCCCCAAGAGTAATTTGCCCTTCTGCAAATTATACAAAATCAACACACGGATGCTTTCGGGAAAGAAATCGCTGCTCAAGTCTGGACAAAGCCGGGCAGATCCAATTTCAAATATCCTCGTTATGTAATCCAAGAAAAACATGCCACCATGGGCTCACAGAAAGATTAAAATACCCTGGGCAAAGCTAATTATCTGCACCGTAAGCCACAACGATGACCCCCTTACGCTGCTGCTCCAATGTTAACAGACGAGGAAGCAACAGCTGTCAGTCAGTGATGAAAATTAGATACTCACCATAAAGAAGTGGTTTGGCAAAGAATCAGAGGGCAGTCAAGCCTAACTAAATATAAATTTCCTCGAGACCTGGTTTGGTTTAGCTTGTTTTTATTGCTGGGCTATTTTAACTGCTTTCTTCTTTTTTATAAGCCAGCCAAGGCTGCGATAAAAGCAACACAAGAGAGATTGAGTTCATAGGAGAGAGAGAGAGAGAGAGAGAGAGGAAAAAAAATATCAGAAAAGTCATTACTCACCCCATGCCAGAATATATTATATGCTCAAATGGAGAATCCTGAAGCATTCCCTACTGCAATGTAGTCCGTCGCTAGTGCCATTTTTAAGTAAAAACGTGTGTTTTTATACAGGGCACCCAAAGAAAAATCTAATTTCACAAATGAAGACTCTTGGCGTCAGTACAACGCTTCTCGGCAGCGCCACTACTGATAGTCCTCGACGTACAACAGTTCATCTAGTGACCAAAGTTACAACAGCATGGGGGGGGGGGGAAAGGACTCAGGAATGTTTGTACACACTTGCAACTTTTGCAGCGCTCCCCAGAACCGCCCTATCAGAATTCAGAGGCTTGGCAAACTGGTTCGCGTTTGTGACGGTCGCGGTGCCCCCCCCGGTCACGTGATTCCCCTCTTGCGACCCTCTGACAAAGTCGGCGGGAAAGTCGGATTCGCTTAACAACTGGGTTACTGAGTTAACGACGGCGGTGATCCCCCTAACTAACAATCGGGGCAAGAGAGGCCGCAAACACGGGGCAAATGTCACTTCGCAAAAGCCTTGCTCGGCAAACAGAAACTTCGGCCTCAATTGTGGCCGTGAATCGAGGACCGGCTGTAACTGGGCAGCAGAGATTCTGTTGCTATTCCCAAAGATAAGTGAGAATTCTCTGGAATTTTGCTTTCCTCCCCGACGGCATCGACAAAGGAATATGGACTGTGTCCACCCACAGTGGTGAGATAACCTTTATTGACATGAAAATCTGATGCCTGCTCTCAAAGCAATGTGTGTGTGTTTGTGTGCATGTATACATACATACACGTTACATTGTTAATTGTTAGCTGCAAAGTCGTGTCCGACCCATCGCGACCCTATGGACAACGTTCCTCCAGGCACACATTACAAATACATGTGGTATATATACATATGCTACATATGGCGTAGGTGGGGGAGGGGGGGCAGCCCAAATCTGAGCTTCTAGGTGTGGGGGGAAAACCAATTCCAATGATCGGGCGTGGGCTGGGAAGCCGACCCGGCCCGGACTTTGCTTCTTCCTTGGATGGGGGACCACCAGGAGGTGACAGGGTCAGACTCTGGAGTCAGATTCTTAGCCCGGGGGTGGGAGACCACAAGGGGATCAATTCTGGGAGCAGGGCCTAGACTTGAGAAGGGGGAAAGAGGTGGCCAAGCTCTTCCTTACATGTCTGTCAAAACAACAACAACAACAATCGTGCCTGGCCGTGAAGTTGCCGGTATTCAAGATCGACTTAGACTACTAGAATAATCAAATAGAATAATAACTTTACTGTCATGTTAAATATATATATCGTATATCGTATCTATCTATCTCTAGATATATATACACACACACATACATACGCTATAGATATATATAAACACAGACATTTATATATTGATATATAAATAAATCATAGACCATTTAGAATACATAGCGGAAAAGATAATCTCGAGAATTAACAAGGTTGATGCTAGATGCTATAAAGCTATTACTAGTTGTTCTGCTTCAGATACCGTGAAGGTAACAAGGAAAACCGGTCGCAGAGAGGATGTGTAGCATCCCTGACAATTCTGCGGACGCTGGTCAAGCGTCCCAGGCTGCAACTGGCACCGGCATCTGATAAGTCAACACAAAGGCTAACAGCACAGTTAACTGCCCAAAGCCAACAAGGGTGGACAAATTGAGCCTGTCTGATAAGGGCCGAGATGCCAAAGCAACCATATCCAACTACGGCAAACAAAGAGGAATGATGGAAGAGGGCATTTATTTACACACCGGGTGAGGAACGTGCTTACCTACCAGTACAGACAGACCTCGAGTTACAACCGTTTGTTTAGCGAGCGTCCAAAGTTACAGCGGCACTGAAAGTGGTGACTTGCCAGCGTTGTCCACACTTAACAAACGTTGCGGCGTCCCTGTGTCACACCATCAAAGTTTGGCGACTTGGCAGCTGACTCACGTTTATGACAGTTGCGGTGATCACCTTTCGCCACTTGCCGACAAACGAAGTCAACTGGGAGGGGGAGCCAGTCACTTAACAGCTGGGTGACTTCCGTAACAACTGCCTCGATTCACTTAACAGCTGTGGCAAGACAGGTCATAAAATGGGGCAAAACTCACTCAGCTGTCCCACCTACCAATTTCAGGCTCAAATAGAAAATAGAATATAGAGTAGAATAGAAGAAGAAAATAGACTGCAGAATAGAATACAGAATAGACTGCAGAATAGAATAAAATGCAGGAATAGAATACAGAATAAAATAGAATAGAATGCAAAACGGACTGCAGAATAGAAGGGACCTTGTAGGTCATCTAGTCCAAACCCCTGCCCAAGCAGGAGTCCCTACTCCATTTCTGACCGATGGCAATCCAGTCTCTTCTTGAAACCTTTCAGGGACGAAGCTCCCACAACACGCAAACACGTTACACACCGGCATCCCATAACATCACCCACGTCCATTAAAATGAGGTGCGACCCCAGAAGAGGTGTAAACTGTAAGGGGGGAAGGGAGGTGATTTGGAGTTGACAAAAGAGGCTGGACAGCCAGTTATCTGAAATGAGTCCCGCTTGAGCAGGGAGGGGAGGGCTGGACTAGAAGACCTCCCAGGTCCCCTCCAGCTTCTATTCCTATTCCAAGATAAACCAGACCCCCACACCCCCCAATTGGTACCAACCACCTTTTTTTCTTCTTCCAAGCCTCCAGCCCCGCTTATAAGTTTAGGGATGTTAAAAAAAAGCTCATTAAACCTGAACCTCCATTTAAAAAGAGAGCAAATAAGATCAAAATAAATAAATAATAATAATAATAATAATAATAATAATAATAATAATAATAATAATAATAACAACAACAACAACAACAACAAGAACAACACGGCCCGGCCATCGAAACTGCACAATGATGGATGAAATGTGAAACAGTGATACTCATTGTCATCGAGGAACAGGGAACTATGTCCAAAAACTTTGCAGAACACATCCAGAAACTTCAGCTTCCTGCAATAACTCCAGCAAAGCTACAAAAAACTAGGCTACGGAGCATCTTACATTTTAAGGAGATACCTGGTTGATACCTAGGATGCTGGCAGCAGCCCGTGTCAACCATCAGCGCCAGTCAGTTTGAGGGTTCAGTTGACTGAGGTTCACGTTTTTATGAACGTTTTATGTAATAATAATACCACCTAGTATGCTGGCAGCAACCCATCTCAACCATTAATGCCAGACTGTTTGAGGGTTCAGTTGACTGAGGTTCATATTTTATGAATAAAAGTTTTATATAATAATAATAATAATAATAATAATACCACCACCACCTAGTATGCTGGCAGCAACCCGTGTCAACCATTAGTGCCAGTCTGTTTGAGTGTTCAGTTGACTGAGTTTCATATTTTATGAATAAAAGTTTTATATAATAATAATAATAATAATAATAATAATACCACCACCACCTAGTATGCTGGCAGCAACCCGTGTCAACCATTAGTGCCAGTCAGTTTGAGTGTTCAGTTGACTGAGTTTCATGTTTTATGAATAAAAGCTTAATAATAATAATAATAATAATACCACCACCACCACCTAGGATGCTGGCAGCAACCCGTGTCAACATTAGTGCCAGTCAATTTGAGTGTTCAGTTGACTGAGTTTCATGTTTTATGAATAAAAGCTTAATAATAATAATAATAATAATAATAATAATAATACCACCACCTAGGATGCTGGCAGCAACCCGTGTCAACATTAGTGCCAGTCAATTTGAGTGTTCAGTTGACTGAGTTTCATGTTTTATGAATAAAAGCTTAATAATAATAATAATAATAATAATAATAATAATACCACCACCTAGGATGCTGGCAGCAACCCATCTCAACCATTAATGCCAGTCTGTTTGAGGGTTCAGTTGACTGAGGTTCATATTTTATGAATAAAAGTTTTATATAATAATAATAATAATAATAATAATACCACCACCACCTAGTATGCTGGCAGCAACCCGTGTCAACCATTAGTGCCAGTCTGTTTGAGTGTTCAGTTGACTGAGTTTCATATTTTATGAATAAAAGTTTTATATAATAATAATAATAATAATAATAATAATACCACCACCACCTAGTATGCTGGCAGCAACCCGTGTCAACCATTAGTGCCAGTCTGTTTGAGTGTTCAGTTGACTGAGTTTCATATTTTATGAATAAAAGTTTTATATAATAATAATAATAATAATAATAATAATACCACCACCACCTAGTATGCTGGCAGCAACCCGTGTCAACCATTAGTGCCAGTCAGTTTGAGTGTTCAGTTGACTGAGTTTCATGTTTTATGAATAAAAGCTTAATAATAATAATAATAATAATACCACCACCACCACCTAGGATGCTGGCAGCAACCCGTGTCAACATTAGTGCCAGTCAATTTGAGTGTTCAGTTGACTGAGTTTCATGTTTTATGAATAAAAGCTTAATAATAATAATAATAATAATAATAATAATAATACCACCACCTAGGATGCTGGCAGCAACCCGTGTCAACATTAGTGCCAGTCAATTTGAGTGTTCAGTTGACTGAGTTTCATGTTTTATGAATAAAAGCTTAATAATAATAATAATAATAATAATAATAATAATAATAATAATACCACCACCTAGGATGCTGGCAGCAACCCGTGTCAACATTAGTGCCAGTCAATTTGAGTGTTCAGTTGACTGAGTTTCATGTTTTATGAATAAAAGCTTAATAATAATAATAATAATAATAATAATAATAATAATAATACCACCACCTAGGATGCTGGCAGCAACCCGTGTCAACATTAGTGCCAGTCAATTTGAGTGTTCAGTTGACTGAGTTTCATGTTTTATGAATAAAAGCTTAATAATAATAATAATAATAATAATAATAATAATAATAATAATAATACCACCACCTAGGATGCTGGCAGCAACCCGTGTCAACATTAGTGCCAGTCAATTTGAGTGTTCAGTTGACTGAGTTTCATGTTTTATGAATAAAAGCTTAATAATAATAATAATAATAATAATAATAATAATACCACCACCTAGGATGCTGGCAGCAACCCATCTCAACCATTAATGCCAGTCTGTTTGAGGGTTCAGTTGACTGAGGTTCATATTTTATGAATAAAAGTTTTATATAATAATAATAATAATAATAATAATAATACCACCACCACCTAGTATGCTGGCAGCAACCCGTGTCAACCATTAGTGCCAGTCAGTTTGAGTGTTCAGTTGACTGAGTTTCATGTTTTATGAATAAAAGCTTAATAATAATAATAATAATAATAATAATAATACCACCACCTAGGATGCTGGCAGCAACCCGTGTCAACATTAGTGCCAGTCAATTTGAGTGTTCAGTTGACTGAGTTTCATGTTTTATGAATAAAAGCTTAATAATAATAATAATAATAATAATAATAATACCACCACCTAGGATGCTGGCAGCAACCCGTGTCAACATTAGTGCCAGTCAATTTGAGTGTTCAGTTGACTGAGTTTCATGTTTTATGAATAAAAGCTTAATAATAATAATAATAATAATAATAATAATAATAATACCACCACCTAGGATGCTGGCAGCAACCCGTGTCAACATTAGTGCCAGTCAATTTGAGTGTTCAGTTGACTGAGTTTCATGTTTTATGAATAAAAGCTTAATAATAATAATAATAATAATAATAATAATACCACCACCTAGGATGCTGGCAGCAACCCGTGTCAACATTAGTGCCAGTCAATTTGAGTGTTCAGTTGACTGAGTTTCATGTTTTATGAATAAAAGCTTAATAATAATAATAATAATAATAATAATAATAATAATAATACCACCACCTAGGAACCCGTGTCAACATTAGTGCCAGTCAATTTGAGTGTTCAGTTGACTGAGTTTCATGTTTTATGAATAAAAGCTTAATAATAATAATAATAATAATAATAATAATAATAATAATACCACCACCTAGGATGCTAGCAGCAACCCGTGTCAACATTAGTGCCAGTCAGTTTGAGTGTTCACTTGACTGAGTTTCATGTTTCATGAATAAAAGCTTTAAAATAATAACAATAAAACAGCAACACCAATAAGAAAAATACACAAATCAGATAATAATAGTAACAATAAGGCAAAATCCCTTTCAGGGGCCCCTCATAACGACCCAGGCGGAGGGAGGGGAGGGTGAAGAGAGACCGGGGGGGGACCCCCCTCCACTCACCCAGAGGTCCCGCTCGGAGCGGTGCAGGCCGAGGCGCTCCAGCCCGACGGCCAGGTCGTGGACGCAGAGCGCGCCGTCTCGGTTAACGTCCAGCTGGACGAAGAGGCTGTAGAGGCGCCGCTCGTGCTCGGCCAGGAACCGGGAGGCGGCCTCGCCGGACGAGGAGGAGGAGGAGGAAGGGGAGGCGGAGACCCCGCCGCACTGACAAAGCACGCCGTTCACCACCGCCGGGGAAGCCAGCGAACGCCGCGCGCCGGCCGGCATAACCGCCACACAGCGCCCGGGCCCCGCCTCTCAGCGGCAATGGCCGCCCGTCCGGCGGAAGCGACCTTTCTGAAGCCAAGTCCCGCCCCTCCGGAGGGCGCACCGCCCTCTCATTGCCCGACGGCGCCGTCGCTTTACTAAGCTGGGCCAATCCGAAAGGGAAAGAGGAAGTCTCGCGAGAAGCCAAAGGGAGGACGGAAAGACGCGTCTGCTTTGCTCCTCCCCGTCTTCCCGCCACGCGACTGGAGGCGGGGCGCAACGGCCGTTCTCCGCCAATCGGCTTCCAGATGCCCCGGATGGAAGGGGCCCCCGTCCCCGCCGCCAATCGCCGCCCCTTCGCGCGAGGCGCGGGGAGGGAAGGAAGGAGGGAGAGGGCGGGCTCTGACCCCCTAATGGGCAAAGAGCTGCGCCAATGAGAAGCCGGGGCACGAGGGGGCCGATTCTGGAAGCCATTACGCCACTGCCGCAAACTAGAGACGCTCTGCGGGGCGGGTGTCGCCGGGGAGTTGGGGTACGCAATTTGCGTACCCTTTCCTCGCCTGCTGGGAAAGGGGACGGCGGGAAGATGGGGGGGGGACGAAATGGCGGGAGGTGGGGGGGCGCTGGGGGGGGGTGTCCAAGGCCATGCTGAGGGGGCTTTTCTGCCACCAGGCCCGAAGCCTGAAGCCCCCTCGCTGAGCCCCCCATAATTCCCCCTGACTCCCCCACTTCCTTTTATTTTGGTGGGAGGGGGGGGTTTGGAAAAAAAATGATAAAATTAGAATTTATAAGTTAGAATTAACTTTTCTGCCAGAATGCAAACGACAGCGATGCCCTTCTCTGCCCCCCCTCCCCAAATTCACCCCTGAAATTAATTAATTTTTGCGGCTAGACTTATTTTAATTTTATATTGGATTGTTTTTAAATTTTGCCTTGTAAACCGCCCTGAGTCCTTTGGGAATAGGGCGGTATATAAACCGAATAAATAAATAAAATAAATAAATACGTGGAAGCCGCTAAAGGCTTCCTAATCTCTTATTTTGCCATCCTCTCCCTCCCAAAAAAAATTGAATATTGATAGTAATTATTGAGGCGTCTTTTTCCTCCCTGAGAAATTAAACTGAGAAAAGGAACTGGTGAAGTGGAAATTAGATGAATTTTCCCCATCCCCGATTTATCCCTCTCATGGAAGCCCCCATAATTTCCTCATTCCCCTCCCCCACAAAAATATATAAAATTATTGAGACTTCTTTGGGCTGCCTTCCTCAGGAATTATATGAGAAATGAATTTATATCCGTTATGTGGATATTCAACCTGTTAAAGGGCAGTTTTCCCACTCCTGCCCCCCCAATCCAAAAAAAATTGAATTTACCAATGTATAACTCCATTTTTTTTCACGCTTCAGTAAAATTCGGGGGTCGGCCTTACTGCTATTGCATTTTTTCCCCTTTTTATTTTAGCAAAGGGCTGTTACAGCTGTGTGGGATTTTCCCACGTAGTTCCCTATTTCAAGAGACCCCAAGTATCCCATTGGGAGAGTCCTATTTTCCCTACAGCCTTAGAGATAGGTGGTCCAATTCCAAAATGCCATCCTAAACCTCAACCTGCTTTCTCTGACTCCCTTTGGGGCACAAATCTAAACCCTGATTTCTGGGCTTCAAGTCCAGAAATAGCCAAATGAGATGCTGTCCTAGGTAAGGTTGTACGAAAGGACCACCTGAGCAGCATCGGAGTCCATTAAAGACTCCTTGTATTGGCCGTTGGGCCAACCCTCTTGATTCCTTCTCATTTAGCTTCTTTCTTGGTCTTAAAACGCCACCCATCTTCCCCCGTGGCGCTCTGTAATTTTCTTCAAAAAGTAGCACGCTAATTTGGAGAGCTAATTTCTGCTTGGTTCACAAAAATATAATTAGTGCCTACCTAGGTTTGGCCATTTACCTTCGGTCTCTGGCTCCGTTTATCAGCCCTTTGGTTGAATTTTGCATCCACCCACCCTTTTAGGAGATATTCTTGCGTAAGAAAAATCTCTCTTCTTCCAGAATAGGGTGACTTGCTACAAAATTGTCCCCCCCCCATCTGTTTTTTTCAACATGATCCCCTTACCTTTTGCAGGGTCAGTCTCCGGACTTCGTCTCGAGACCCCTGATCTGGCTTGCGGTCTTCCTCCTTGGGCCCTCCTTCGGCCATGTCGTCTCCTCCGGCCCCGCCAGCTAAAAAACGGAAGATGAACTTCTCCGAACGGGAGGTGGAGATCATCGTTGAAGAACTGGAGCGAAGCAAGCACCTGCTCATCAACCACTTCAACGCCGGCGTGCCGCTGACCGTCAAGGCCGCCGCTTGGCACAACATCCTCCGACGGGTCAACGCGGTGGCCACCTGCCGCCGGGAGCTGCCGGAAGTGAAGAAGAAGTGGTCGGACCTCAAGACGGAGGTACGGCGCAAGGTCGCCCAAGTCAGAGCCGCTGTAGAAGATGGTGGCAATGACCACGAAGGAGGCGGGGAAGGCCAGGAAGCTGAAGAAGACGCAACAGGGACCTCTGCGGCCCCAGTGATACTCACCCCCATGCAGCAGCGCATCTGTAACCTGCTGGGAGAAGCCACCATCATCAGCTTGCCCGCGGGAAGCTGCACCGGCACCCATACGGCGGAAATACCCATTACAGCTGCCGCAACCACCGTCACCCTTACCCAGAGTAAGTAGTTTGTTCTTTCCTTCCCATACAGCCATTGTTAGATTAGCAAATGGCTTGGTCACCTTAAGGCAGGTGGACTTCTAGTCCCAGAATTCTGGATGGGGATATGTGGACTTTACCTCCCAGAATTTTGGCTAGGGCGATGTGAATTTCAACTCCCAGAATTCTGAATGGGGTGTGTGGACTTCCAACTCCCAGAATTCTGGCTGAGGCGATGTATGGACTTCAGCTCCCACAATTCTTGCTGGCTGGGGAATTCTGGGGTTTGGAGTCCAGCCATCTTCAAATTGCTGAGGTTGAGAAACCCTGATCTGGTGTTTTTGGTTTTCCCCATCCTGGACCGAACCAGGTGCATGTCCAGCACCTGATCTAGAGTTTGGGGAAAGAAAGCTGGCCTGGAACCAGCCCAATGTGTTTGGCAACAGCGGGTAACCTGCACCTTTAAGGCCACACCTCACTGCCTCTTGACTGACTCCGCAACCCGGCTGCTTGCAGCCTGTTCAGAACAGGGCAATCTCCTTTTGTCCTCGCCAGCCAAAGGAGGAGAAAAATGTAGGCAAGGCAGGCAAAAAGAGGGTGGGGTTGAACGCAAAAAAAAACAAACCCCAAGATGGTTTTTCCATCTCCTCCTGGCTCACCTCCGTTCACAGCTTCTATTAATCCCGCCAGGTGACTTAGTTGTAGATGGTTGTTTTCTCCGGTAGCCCCAGACATATTTGATTCTGTACCTGTTGTGTTCTTGACCCACTCCCTTCCTTGCAATGGACTCTTCCCGTCTTCTGTTCCTGCCCCCAAACCAAGGCCCATTTGGAGACTCCTGTCCTTGAAAAAGAAAAAAAATATTGCACTGATAAACTCAATCGACCTAATTTCTCAGGAAACATCCTTCCCCTCTTAAGGCCACGGATAGGTCAGTCAATAGGCTTTGTGTGTGATAATCAGTAGATTTATTTATTTATTTATTTTATTACATTTATATACCGCCCTTTCCCGGAGGACTCAGGGCGGTTTACAGGGTAATTAAAAACCAAAAATACAAAAGTTAAAAAACCAAGTTTAAAAAAAAAATAAATTTATCCCTGTATAAGTAAAACCCCCAATTAAAATAAATTAATCCTCAGCCTGGGCCAGAGAGCTCGAAGAGCCAGGTCTTCAGGTCCCGTCGGAATGAACGGAGGTCGGGGGCAGTCCTCAGCTCCACTGGCAGCTGGTTCCAAAGGGCGGGCGCCCCCACTGAGAAGGCCCTCTCCCTGGGTGTTACCTGCCGGCAATCTCTTACCGGTGGCACCCTGAGAAGACCCTCCCTGTGGGAGCGCACTGGACGAAGGGAGCTTGATGCCGGCAGCAGGTGTTCCCTCAGATATCCCGGACCCAAGCCATGTAGGGCTTTATAGGTCATCACCAGCACCTTGAATTTTTGCTTTTTTTTTTTCACCGGCCCTGGGCAATTTATCAAGTGGGAGACTGTAATACCATCCTGTATTTATGGAGCGCTGCTCATGCTAGATCCATAAGGCGACTCTTTTCAAAGGGGGAAACAGGAGGCTCCTGAGTCCTTTGCCTCACGCAGGTCTATGAATCATAGCTTAAACGCCACCACCCAAGCCGTTTCCTTCGCTCTAAAGCAGCTCCTCCTCGTCTGTCTTTCAACGCTGGTCTTCTCCGTTGTCCACCAACTTTTCCTCCTTCCCAGCCGCAGCAAAGAAGCAGCATCCGTTTGGGAGGCTACAGGTAGTCCTCAACTTACAACAGTTCGTTTAGCGACCGTTCAAAGTTGCACTGGGGTGTGTGTGTGAAAGAAAATGGCTTAACGATCATCTTTCACGCTTCCGACCCTTGCTAAGTGAAACCTTTGTGACCTAGATTTGCCCCATTTTAACGACCTTCCTTGCTACAGTTGTTAAGTGGATCGCGGCAGTTGTTAAATTAGCCAGAACCTGTTTGCTAAGTGAAATCTGGCTTCCCTACTGACTTTGCTTCTCAGAAGGTCGCCAAAGGGATCACGTGACCCTGGATAGCTGCAGCCGTCATAAATACGAGTCAAATTGCCAAGCGTCTGAATTTTGATCCTATGACCACGGGGGATGCCACAACGGTCGCAAGTGTGAAAACGGGTCGTAAGTCGCTTATTTCAGTGCCGCTGTAACTTTGAATGGTCACTAAACAAATGGTTGTAAGCCGGGCACCACCTGTAAGCAGCGGGACGCCTTGCCTCCAGATGTTTGGGTGCTCCAGCACTGCAGGCTTTGAAGGAATGATTAGACAGCCACTTGTCTGCAATGGTCTAGACTGTTGGAGCTCCTCGTTGAGCAGGGGGTTGGACTAGAAGACCTCCAAGGTCCCTTCCGACTCTGTCGTTCCGATCCTTAAGCTGCCAAAATGGGAAGCATTGTCAAAGTCATTGCCGGGTGCAGGGTTACCAGTGGCAACTGATCAGGCTGGAAACATATTTTTCCGCTTCTCCCACGTCACTTGCTATGTGTAATACCTCAAGCTGTCTCCCCCAGCCCTGTTCCTTTCTTTCCTTCACACCAGCTGTGAACGCAGAAGGCATAAAAGTCACCACTCACTTAGCCACAATTGACTGGATTCGCACAATGCATGTCAAGCGCCAGGGATTACCGGCAATCTAATAACCGATCGTTCCCCGTAACCTCCCGCGTATTCTGACATGACGTACAAGCTTATAAATACTACACCTATAAATAGCATGATTACCAAACACAGTCTTTTGTAGCAGGCTGATAAAGAAGAAACTGCCTCATTTTTTATGACACCCCCCCTGCACCTGTCTAAGGAATGCATCTTTTGCCATCTACACCCAGGGTGTAGTGTCTTCAAAATAACAAAAAAAATACAGTATTACAGGGTGGGAAATGTAGTTGTCCTGTGTGTTTTCTGGGCCCAGGAACTCCGGTTTTGTTTCCAAACCTTTATTTCTTAAGATTCTAGCTGAAAAACACAATTTTTAGGATGCTTTAATTCCCAGATCCAAAGGTGCTTTTTCCTGAGGCAACTGGGCTTACTTGTTTTTCCTTGGAAGACGTTTCGCTTCTCATCGCAGAAGCTTCTTCAGCTCTGACAGGATGGTGGGGAAATGGGAGGATTTATACTCCTTGCAGACCACTGGTCATTTGCCTTTTTTTAGAGGGTCATTGAGGCCACTTGGAGGTTCGTCTGTGTCCTCGGGGTCGCCTGAGTGGTGCAAATGGGTGTGGAGCCGCCTTGGCTGCAGGATGTTTACTGCCCTGGGTCCCTGGAGGCAGAAAAGGCAGGCAGAGGCTGTTGGAGATGAGTCTGGGTTGTCTGCCTCTCAAACTGAAGTGCAAATGGTTACTGTAATCTGCATCCGTTCGTACTCCCTCGCCATCCAAAGAGCGTTCATCCCAAAGGGCATCCCTGAATTAACCAGGGGAACAACCTGCCTCCAGAAGTGATGAATGCTCCAACACTGGAAGTTTTTAAGAAGAGACTGGACAGCCATTGGTCTGAAATGGTGTAGGGTTTCCTGCCTGAGCAGGGGGTTGGACTAGATGACCTCCAAGGTCCCTTCCAACTTGTGATGATGATGATGATGTCTAAGGAGGTTCTCAGTCGTGCAGGTCATGAGAAGCGAAACACCTTCGAAGGAAAAACAGGAACGTCCAGTTGCCTCCTGAAAAAGCAAGCTTTGAGACAGCAAGGACCCGGATGACTGAGAATCTCCATAGACATTTAATTCCCAGCTTTAATTCTAAACCCAATTTGTAGAGATGCCTCCATTCCCAGATTTAATTCCGCCCGTCCACCGTTTTGTCAACCCTTTTGTCGAGAGGCCCGTGCAAACATCCCGCTTCCTCTTCTTTCCTTAGTTCCCGCCGAGATGACTTACCACAGCCTGGAAGACGGGGTGGTGGAGTACTGTACCACCGAAGCCGCCGCCGAAGCCCCCCTGGAGATGATCGCCCAGCCAGCCGAAGTGTCGGCCAAACCCCAGGAACTGAAAAACAGGATCGCTCTGAACTCCTCCAAGCTGCTGCAGGAGCAGCGGGTCACCAACCTCCACGTCAAAGAGATCGCCCAGCACCTCGAGCAGCAGAACGAGCTGCTGCAGAAAATCCGCCACTCTCAGGAGGTGCAGGCCTGCGCGCAGGAACGCCAGGCCCAAGCCATGGAAGGGATGCAGGCCGCCCTCAACGCCCTGATCCAGATCATGCACCCGGTGATTAAGGACTTCCGGCGTTTTTTGCAGAGCAACACCCCCGTGGCGCCTTCGGGGACAGCCGATCCGAGCCAAGCGACCCAGAACGGACAGGACAGCCTCATTCAATGAAATTTGGAAGAAGGGATGCCTTCTGAACCCAGCCTTTGGCCCAGCAAGAGGCGACGGGCGGCCTATTTCGTGCCAGCCGGCTGGTTTAGAAGCCAAACCCACCCCCCTTTTTTTTTAAATTGTTTACGCAGTTCCTTGAACTGACTCTGTTAGGCCTAAACCCTAACTGAAACCTTTGGATTTTTAAAGGAAAAGATTGGCAAATAGATTTTGATATAAAAAAAAGAAAGCAGCCTTTCTGTCTCTTTTCTTTCTTTCTTTCTATTTTTTTTCTAAATTGGTCCAAAAGTTGGTGTTTTCCCCATTCGGGCTAGGAGAGGCAGGTGACCGCTTTTGCCATCCTACCTAAGGAATTCTTGGAACTTAGGGAAAGGAGACCACAGGTAGCAAAGTAAGGGTGAACAATTGTAGACCCTGTAGGTGTAGGAAATCCTTGAATTGTGTAGCTGGGACGTGTGGATCGCTAAAACGGGATTGCTAAGCATTCATCCACCACACTTAATGATGCTGTGGTGCCTGTACTAAAACACACATTCTGATCCGTACAGGACAGCCTGCAAGGTGGCAATCACAAACACGAGCATTACGAGAGGCGATACGATGAACCTTAGTTTATTGAATGAGAACCTCTGAAGCCACAGCCAGAGAGTCCTTCTGGTTTAATACAACGTACTCAGCCAAGATCACTGCAGATGGGGATTGTAGCCAAGAAATTAAAAGACGCTTGCTCCTGGGGAGGAAAGCCATGGCAAATCTAGACAGCACACTAAAAAGCAGAGACATCACCCTGTCAACAAAAGTGCGTATAGTCAAGGCTATGGTCTTCCCAGTTGCAATGTATGGCTGTGAAAGTTGGACCGTAAGAAAGTGCCAAAGAATCGAGGCCTTTGAACTCTGGTGCTGGAGAAGACTCCTGCGAGTGCCTTGGACTGCAAGGCGATCAAACCGGTCAGTCCTAGAGGAGATCAACCCTGACTGCTCTTTAGAAGGCCAGATCCTAAAGTGGAAACTCAAATCCTTTGGCCACCTAAGGAGAAGGAAGGACTCACTGGAGAAGAGCCTAATGCTGGGAAAGATTGAGGGCAAGAGAAGAAGAAAGGGATGACAGAGAATGAGGTGTCTGGATGGAGTCACTGAAGCAGTTGGTGTGAGCCGAAATGGACTCCAGGAGATGGTAGAGGACGGGAAGGCCTGGAGCAACGTTGTCCATAGGGTCGCACACGACTTCGTAGCTAACAACAAAAACACTCAGCCATAACTTGGTATTTGTGGACGGAGGCTTGTTGCATTCGGCCATCTATACAACAGGTCCACAACAAAAACTTACAAACCCTGTTGCTGTTTTACATGCAGAGGGTTCCCCGTATCCAAAGCTTTAAAAAAAATAGAGCAGTAGGGAAGGCTGTTTTTCCAGCAACTTGGATTTGAAAGATAAAGTAAGTCCAGATGTCCTATATATTTCCTGGTGTTTATGCTACCTGCAGGGGGCATAATACCCCCACATTTCTATCTTTGAAAAACTAGCATAGCGTTAAACCCCTGGGCTCCCCAAAGTAAAATAAATCTAAAAGGCCATTAACTGAGAACTTTGTTCAGCCATCAGCCACGTACTCCGTGACAAATGAACACCGTAGTGTCAAAAACGATGGATAAGCAAGAAGCTACATTCGTACTTCTGGTCCTTTTATTCTCACGTAGTCCGAACAAGAAAAAGAAGAAGCCTAAAGATTTATTTATTTTTAAACATTTTTAGGCTGGCCAACCCTCTCCTAAAATAATTAGATGAAACAAACGCCACGAAGAGTTGGTTTTCGTGCCTTGCCTGACATTTCTTAGGTCCCAAATAGGACTTTCTCTCCCATGATGTTCTATATAGGAATAAAAAAAAGAGAACAATCTGCATTGTTAGTATTTGGCCACAAAGTCTGGCTTTCTCTTCTGGCTTTGCAGCACAGCCTCCTGTTGTAAGAGGGTAGAGTACACTTAGAGCATAAGAAGTATAACAAGTTTTCTAAGGCTACTCCACTTGGTTAGCCTGTGCTGGTAACAATTCACCACTTACCGTTCTGCCTAATCCTTTTCAGAACACGTGAGTCCCTTCTGGGGGGGGGGGGGAAGGAAAAAAAAGAATCTAATGTGTTTCTCAACCTCAGCAGCTTGCAGATGTGCAGACTTCAATTCCCAGAATCCCCCCAATTCCACATCCCACCCCCAGATGTTTAGATAGGCTGCTTCCTGCATTGGCCCTTTTTTCAATTCTCCCAACTGCAAAGGTTTACGCAAGGAATCCTAACCACCACATATTTAGCGTGGCGTGCCAATTCCAGCCTTTATGGTTTGCCAGCCACGGTTTTTTGGCCTAGTGTTACATATCAGGGACACGGTGGCTCAGTGGGTTGGGACGCTAAGCTTGTCGATCAGAAGGTCGGCGGTTTGGTGGGTTGAATCCCGAGTGCCGCGTAGCAGAGTGAGCACCTCTTACTCATCCCAGCTTCTGCCAACCTAGCAGTTCGAAAGCACGTCAAAATGCAAGTAGGAAAATAGGGACCACTCCGGTGGGAAGGTAACAGTGCTCCGTGCGCCTTTGGCGTCTAGTCATGCCGGCCACACGACCACGGAGACCTCCTCGGACAAGCGCTGGCTCTTCGGCTTTGAAACGGAGATGAGCACCGGCCCCTAGAGTCGGAAACGACTAGCATGCATGTGCGGGGGAACCTTTACCTTTACCTACATATCAGGATATCTGAGGATGTCAACCTGTCCTCCCCATTCCTGAGTTGGACACCTGAACCAGTACTGCTAGGCAACGGAAACCGAACAAACCAGTTTGAGCTTATGTAAACCAGCTGAAAAGGCAGTCATCACCTCTCCTGGTTTGTGGTATTTTCCTCAAGACAACATAAGGAAGTGTAAAGGTTTTTGTTGTTGTTTTTTTAAGAAAAGAATTTCTGGTTTTTCTACATAACTGGGAAGAATTCTTTTAAAAAAATTGGCCTCTTTTAACCTACAGTTCCAAATGCAGAAACAGTCCGGCTTGGGATTTGCCACTTGGTCAACCTCTCAAGTTCTCCATATGCTCAAAAAAAAAATAAAACAAAAAACCACCCCAATTTATTTTCATCTATTCACAACTTTAAAGTCCAAACAGAAGAGCAGAGAAAAAAAAACCATAACCAGAATGGCAAGGCAAGTAACTCAGAACCAACAGAATCCCGCCCCTGCCCGCCCCCCAGAATAACAAACCGGATTCATACCTGGCATCAGTCTTGGTTTGTGTAACAGTGGTTGAGGGAATAAATCAAAATTTGCTAGGTTTGAGACATAGAAATCCTCTTGTAAGTAGGACACCGCCTAAGTCAAGGGTAGGCAACCTCGGCTCTTTTATGACTCATGGACTTCAACTCCCAGAATTCCTGAGTCAGCTATGCTGACTCAGGAATTCTGGGAGTTGAAGTCCATGAGTCATAAAAGAGCCGAGGTTGCCTACCCCTGGCCTAAGTCATCGGAATTAATTACCTTTTTAAATCCCAACCAGAGCGATAGGTTGCATAACAAAAATATAAGCCTGTATTGTTAATGTAATTCTTAACAAAACGTCCCTTTTTCTTTTTTCCCTTGTATTGTGTTGCTTTCATTTACCTTTGTGGGGTATTCTAAGTAAGCCACATTTTTTTTCCCCCCAGCTTTCTCAGCCATCTGGGAATGGAAGCTTTCTGGCCTCCCAGAAAATAGCGGCAAGGAAGCAAAAAAAAATTAAAATTAAAATACAATAAATTAAAGCCCACATTCCTGTCATACGTGATCTTTCCAGCACTCCCAGTCGTGACTAAGCAAACCATGCCTTAACGCAGGGGGGGGTCTTCAAACATGGCCCTTTTAGGACTTGTGGACTTCAACTTCCAGAATTCCTCAGCCAGGCACGCGGAATTCTGGGAGTTGAAGTCCACAAGTCCTAAAAGGGCCAAGTTTGAAGCCCCCTGCCTTAATGTATCGGAGCTCAGTAATGGTCCTTTTTCCACATTAATCTTGGACTCCAAATTAAAAACTAGCCTTTATTGCCCAGCTAGGTTTATAGAGCGATCAATGCTTATTTTTTTTAAAAAAAACAGGCTAATTTATCCTGCACCCTGATGCATTTGGGAATCTTGGTTTCTGGGAACTTCAGCCATGCCCATTGGATGTGTATCCTGTGACTCGATGGGTTCAGCAGATCTTTGGGCCTTTTTGCAAATCTGTCAATTAATAACATCAGCCTGGTAGTCAGCTTAATTGTAAAACAAAGCCTCCGAAGAAACAAAAGCTTTCCGATCAAAGCTGTTGAATAAACACGGAGTAGAACAACAGGATTCATTGTCCCACTACTAAACTTTGATACATCTATAATCCCTTGGTGTAATTCACATGGCAAGTCCAAAGGGGAAGTTTAGAAGGCTGAATCACGAGAGGCTTTTCCATCCTGGCGTTATAATTAGTTAGGAAAATGTATTTCATTTTCCACGGAGGAGAAGACTCCACCAAAGAGGTTTTATTAGACCCTTCATGCTTCTCCTAATCTTGGGAAGGCGTTCTCACAGTGCCCCAAGCCAACAGGGTTTGGCTTTGGGCTCATTTTGTCACGTGAACCCGGACATCCGAGGTTGCAAGCCGTGGTTTAGGGCGCCTTGGAGGGTTGTGGAAATAAAAGTAGTTGCGATTTGATTTGAGCAGCGACGACTATAACCACCCCCACCCACCCACCCCAATGGGGTGCAGGATGATGGAAACGCATCCTGCCATCGTATTTCCCATTTCAGAGGAAAGGTGATGGGGAGAGGAAACAGCTGGGTGGGCTTCTGAAGAACATCTGGTTAGCCACTCTGGAAAACAGGATACCGGACAATTTAATTTTATTTGGAATATTTATTTTTTTTAATCTGGCCCCAAATTTTATCATAGGTCGATTCCTGACAGCCTACCGGCTGTAGTTCGCCCTCATTCTTCCTCCCAAACACGCTGCCTGGCAGAGAGGCTTCATCATCAAGCCCATCATCCCCCTACTTGCTCGGCTACCCTATTTGATGGACTACAATTCCTATCACCCCCCCTCCCCAGCACCTAACATCCCACTCAGCCCGCTGCCTTGGAATCCCTATCCCCACGCCCTACGGATACGGCCAACTCCCATTCCACGACGGCCGGGGACGATGGGCTTGGGAGTCTCAACCTTCCCGAGGGCGCCCGGTTGCAGAAGCAGCCAGGCCTTTCCCTCTCTTCCCTCCCTCCCCCTCCCCTTGCGTTTCATAGTTTACATTTCAATGCAGAGGGCGGGGCTCTTTCCCCACCCCTTCTCGCGTGACTGACGTCACGCTTCCTCCAATGGCCGCTCTTCCTTCCGCCGTCGTGGTCAGGCGGAGCCAATGGAGATGGCGGATGCCTTCCCACCCCCTTTTTTTTTTTTTTTTGGCCTTCCAAACCTCAATTCGAGGCTGCCCAATCGGCTTCGAGCATCTGCGGCTTTGGAACCGCCGCGGGCTTTCTCCCCGCCCCTTTTCTCCCCCATTACGCCAGCGGCGTAGCGGGCGCAGTTGGCGTAGAGCGCTGGCAAGCCAGCTGAGCAGAGAGATCTGGAGCGGCGGCGGAGGTAGGAGAGACCCCCCCCCCCTTACACAACACACACACACACACACACACACACAAGGCTGCTTGCCGCCCCCTCCCCATCATCAGCTGCATTGGGAGAGGAGGAGGAGGAGGAGGTGGTTGTGGGGGAGCAATGCACCTCTCCCCTTGGGGGGGAATTTGGGGAGGGGGTGCAATCGAGGCAGCGGAGCCCTAAAATAGATCTGGGGGGGGCATTGGAAGCTGCAAGAGGGGGCATTCCACGGAGAGAGACCCTCGGGGGAGGGGGGAAAGGCTGTGGGGGTCGCTTGCAAGCGTGCAAAGTTGCCCACGTGCCTGCCTCGGTGCAAAAGGCGCCCCTCTTGGGGAAGGGGGAGCTGGGGCAAAGTTTGGGGGTCGGGGCGATCGTGTTGCACCCCCTCCCCCCGGCCGATGATGCATGCACCCGCACCCCACCTCCCGGGGGACTCTTTCCGACCACCCACCCCCCTGATCGCCAGCGTTTTCCCCCAGCGCAAGCAAGTCTGGCCGGAAAAGGCTGGTGCAAGACACGTAAGGTGCGACTAGCTGACACGTGTGTGTTTGTGTGTGTGTGTGCGCCCAGGAGCCCGCTGCTAAGGCATCTTTGCCCATTCTGGCTCGCTGGCATGAGTCATCGGGCCGTGTTCTGCAAACCCTAGTTAAAACCAGCCACGATTTAGCCTCCCACCTGGATCCGGCAGGTATACCTTTCTCCTCTTAGCTTAGCTACACCTGCATTGAGGTGGCGCTACTAAGCCAGAAGTTACGCTAGCTAGCCAATTCTGGCTTGCTCTGATGAGCGAGCCCGGACGTTGGGCCATATTCAACAAGCCCTAGTGAAAACCAGCCACGATTTAGCCTCCCACCTGGATCCGGCAGGTATACCTTTCTCTCCTCTGCCTCATAGCTAGGTACACCTGCATCGAGGTGGCGCTACTAAGCCAGAAGTTACGCTAGCTAGCCAATTCTGGCTTGCTCTGATGAGCCCGGACGTTGGGCCATATTCAACAAGCCGTAGTTAAAAACAAGCTGCGATTTGGCCTCCAACCTGGGTCCTACAACTCTTGTCTTTCTCCTCTTGTCTCATAGCTAAGTTTACCTGTGTTACAGGTGCATCTGAATTTAAAAACAAACTCCCATCTCTTTGCATGCCTCTGCAGAACCCGGGTGCTTGGCTTGGGAATTGTGTGTTAAGAATTTGTTGTTGTGTAAATATCCGTCTTTTAAAGTGTTACTAGTTCTGGCGTTTGTTGTTACAAGGGGATTGTGCAACGCCTGGAATGTTTGGGAAAGGATCCCACACGTGTTTCTTAGCACATTTAAGATGACGGTGTAAAGTTGCAATACCCCACACCTTAATCTGGGAATAAGCGCCGGATTTATTCCCCAGCGAGCAAGCTACGGATTGCAACACAACCGAAATTGCTTCTCTTGATACCTGTATTGTTGTGTTTCGGCCTGTAGTAAAAGTGGAGCAGAGGACAACTGCACGTGGACCTGGTTATAAATGAGGAGTTGTTTCTGAATGTTCAGGATTTTATCCACTTGCTTAGGATCTGCAAACAAAGAGACATGAAGGATGAGCTGACTTGAGACTTTTGTGACTTATTTTGTTTTCCCTTTCAAAAAAAAACTTAATCCAACCAATTTAACAAAGCAAGGATGAATAACTAGGATACTTTTCGGGGTTTTAAGTCATTAAGTCGTGCCCGATCAGTTTTCACTGATTCTCCCTCTGGATTGTCTTGAGTTGAGACAATCTCACCACAGAAGCTAGAGTAGAAGGACCCAACAGAAGGAGAACTTCATTCCTCCATCAATGGCTGATCTTCCAGCTCTTATCTTCAGACTAGTGAGGTGTAACTTAACACCACTAATTTAAAAAGAGACCGAGTTCCCACATTGGGTTTACATCGTGGTCTCCTTAACTGGATAAACCCTAATTCTGGGTTCACCCCATCCCTCCAGGAAGCCTGCTCCAGTTTTTACTTGGGGGAACAAACCATGGTGGTTTCGGTACACATCAACCTGTTTACGTACTGTATGGTTTGCAAATTTTGCTAGAGTCTCTTTAAGTGTTCCTCAACCTTGTCAATTTTAAGATGCATGGACCTCAAGTCCCAGATTTCCCTTGACATCATTTTTGAGCACGTTTGAGGTTGCTGAAGTTGAGGAAGACTGCCTTAAGGTTTGTAACCACGTTAAGTTCAATATTTAGCATTGTAGTGTGCCATAAACACCATTGTCTGTCCCCTTGAGAATTGACCCAGGATGTAGAGAACCCATCCATTTAAGCCCCAGCCCTCTAAGATGGGGTAGCTCGCCCTTGAATCCTAGAAGGACCACCCATTTGTTTTGTTTTGGAATGGAGGCTGTGACGGGGATGTTGACATGGATGAGGACTTGGTGCCTTGGGTGGTTGAGGGAAAGCTAAGAATGGTTTGGTTGAGGGACTGGTTGAGGCATCTCAACTTCCAAGAATGATAAAGAACAGCAGGAGGTGGCCATTGTTTTCCATGGGAAACTGATATAGTGTGAGGTCTGTACCACATGGTGAGACGGGTTGTCTCAGATCTGAGCAGCAAAGTTAGAGAGCCAGGCAATCTTCCGAAGGTCACCTTGAACTGCCAACGCTGAACTTTAGACTGGAAGAAAGTGTGGGTAGGCAGAAAAACAGCATTCCCAAGTTGCAGAAATAGGGTAAAGTTCTCCAGATCAATAATGTCTCATCAAAATGTGCTTTTGCAGTGAACTGAGTGTACACAATTTGTTGCTAACCTCTCCTGTTCTACAGAGCGAACTGGGTGATTCAGACCCAGATAGATCAATAGATGGATAGATAGGCGAAGGAGAGAGATAGATTGATAGGCAGATGGACAAATCGATGGATATAAGATTAGAATAGGTAGATACATACATACATAGATGCATACATAGATACAGATGGATATATAGATAATGGATAAATATAGATAGATGATAAATAGGTAAATAGATGATAGATGACACATAGATGATAGATATTGATGATAAATACATAATAGATGATAGATTGATGATGGAGATAGATAGATAGATAGATAGATAGATAGATAGATAGATAGATAGATAGATAGATAGATAGAGATAGATAATGGATTAATATAGATATGGTAGATAAATAGGTTAACAGATGATAAATGACACATAGATGATAGATATAGATGATAAATAGATAATGGATGATAGATTGATGATGGATAGATAGATAGATAGATAAATAGAGAGATAGATGATAGATAGAGAGATAGATAGATACAGATAGATAATGGATTAATATAGATAGTTGATAAATAGGTTAATAGATGATAGATGACACATAGGTGATAGATTGATGATGGATAGATATAGATGATAAGTAGATAAAAGATGATAGATTCAGGATGGATGGATGGATAGATAGATGTTGCTACTGAAAAATTTGAGTTAGTGTAAAAGAAATAAGAATTCTCTCTGTGTGTGTGTGTGTATTTGTATATGTGCAATGAATTCCATGCTTTGGTGGAGCTGTTTACAAAACCATGCCTCTAGAATAGATCACCCTACGTGGCACCCGGAAGAAATGCAGCAGGTTGCCTTTTTTTAAAAAAAGGCACCATGAAAAATTTAAAAAGACTGGGCTTCTCCCCCCCTCCCCGCTCAGAGGGGAAGGGAAGAAAGTTGGAGGGCTGCTGTAACGAGGTGGGCAGTTTGGGAGTGGGGGGGTGGGGAACGGAGGGAGGGACCGAGACTCACCCGCCTCCTCATTCATTTCCCTAGGCTGAAATTAAAAGAGGAGGAGACTTCAGCCAAAGAGGCTGGCATTTTGCTGAGAAGGAAGCCAGCCAGCCATGCCTCCCAGTGAGGTCTTCGGAGGAACTGGTTTTTGTCACCTCTGAACAGCCAGCTCCCGCAGGTCCGGGATTTTTTCCACCCCGCGCCCCCCTTTCTACATTTCCCCCTCCTCCCCTCGGAGATGAACCAAAGACTTGACTTGCTTTTTTGCCTAGTTGGAATCGGCTCAGTTCCTTCCCGGCTCTTGACGATCCCTGATCCGGTAACCAGGTCAGACCACCAAAGAAAAGAGGCGAAACCATCATTTAAAGCTAGGCTGCCTTTTGATCTGAGTTAAACTCTCTGCTGGCTTGGCGAGGCCTGGGGGAGAGAGAGAGAGAGAGAGAGAGAGAGAGAGAGAGAGATTTCATCACCACCTTTTGCAAGGACCCGCTCTATATTTAGAGCCGCCGGTTGCTTTTCCTTTGCGTTTTTTTTTTAGTTTCTGGCAAATATATATATATATATATATATATATTTAAAAAAAGAAGAAAACTCTCCGTTTCTCCTGGCTGCGAGGTGCCCCATGGCTTTCTTGATGAAGAAGAAGAAATTCAAGTTTCAGATCAGCTTCACCTTGGAAGAGCTGACCGCCGTGCCTTTTGTAAACGGCATGCTGTTCTGCAAAATTCGGCTGTTGGACGGCGGCGACTTTGTCACCTTGTCTTCCAGGTAAGCAAGAAATGGGATTTTTTGGGGGTGGGGGGTGGGGGAAGGGTAGGGTATTATTTTGCCTGTAATACTCCCTTGATTGCTGTCTAGAATGAGGGTTTAAGCAAACCCAAGGGTCTTTCTTTTAGATTGATAGAGCAACCTCGGTCTATAAATCTACAGCTTATCAATGGAGGGACCGTCAAGAGTTGTGCGATGGAGACCCAGCATCCAATCAAATCGCCCTTGTTCCATTGTAGGGCATTGTGTGTGCGTACACCAACATGTCTGGTCAGCTGCCCCCCCCTCCTGTCCCTTTCTTCAAGCAACTGCAGATCCCACATTCTGCAGGCAATGTGGTGTAGGCAATCCTTGGATTGCGCAATCGTTGAACGAGTCTTCCCAAGAATCTTTCTCAATGACTGGACAAGACTGGACAGCCATTGGTCTGGAATGGAATATAGGGACTCCTGCTGGAGCAAGGGGGTTGGAGTAGAAGACCTCCAAGGTCCCTTCCAAGTCTGTTATTCTATGTTCCCCTGTTGTGTGTTGATCCAGCGAGCTTCTGTGTTGATACATAGAGGGGGTGTTCAAGACTTGGAAATTATTCTAGGTTTTATATCCCCCCCTCCTGGCCATTTGCCCCCTTCTAGGTTTTGCACTGACCTGGAAACTAAATCTTAAATGCTGTGAGTTCTCCTCTTCTCTTCTCTTCTCTTCTCTTCTCTTCTCTTCTCTTCTCTTCTCTTCTCTTCTTCTCTTCCTCTTCTCTTCCTCTTCTCTTCTCTTCTCTTCTCTTTCTCTTCTCCTTCTCCTTCTTTTTCTCTTCTCTTCTTCCATCTCTCCTTCTCTTCTCCTCTTCTCTTCTCCTTCTCCTTCTTCTCTTTCTCCTTCTCTTCTCTTCTCTTCTCCCTCTCCTTCTCTTCTCTTCTCTTCTCTTCTCTTCTCTTCTCTTCTCCTTCTCTTCTCCTTCCATCTCTCCTTCTCTTTTCTTCTCTCTCCTTCCTTCATTCTCTCCCTCCCTCTCTGTCCCTCTCTCACGCCTTTAAATGCAATAATAGGCCCCAATGCATCAGCAATTGATTGCATTGATATAATCTCAGAGGCTGTTTTGCTCTGGGGTATTGTTCTTAGCCTTAATTTGCAGGCTAGTTTGCCCTCCACACACAGGGAACTGCCCTCTCTCTCTCTCTCTCTCTTTCCTAATCAAATGTTGCTTTTGTTGTCGACTGGGTGCGTGTTGATTATTGCCTAGCACTGGGCACATACACAAATTCCAAAACAATCTCAGACTTGCCTTTTTACCGTACCTTTGGCAGAGAAGTTCTTATTTATTTTTTGAAATACCGAAGCAAGGTGGCTCGTCGGCCGGGCATACTCTCTTGCTCTTTATATTCCCGTGGATTTTAACTGAGTTTGCAAGGTCAAATGTTCAACCTGGGCCGATAACTTCTCAGCCGGAGCAAATTTATTTTATTTTATTTTAATTCCATTTATATCCCGCCCTTCTCCGAAGACTCAGGGCGGCTTACAAGCTTAGCAGTAGCCTTCATTCTATGTATATGCCTGCTTATTAGGGCTTTCACACACACCCCAAGCGGCATTATTACAAAGTCAGCTTATTGCCCCCAACAATCTGGGTCCTCATTTTACCTACCTCAGAAGGATGAAAGGCTGAGTCAACCTTGAGCCTGGTGGGATGATGTCTCTCTGCTGCTCAGAATCCTGTAATAATGTTGTTGTTGTTGATGATGATGTTGTTATTATTATTATTAAAGATTGAATCTTCCAATTCGATTCACAATCTGGAACTGGTAAAAACTTTTTTAACAGTTCAAGTCCTAACCGAGGGCCTAAGAGCTGTTAAGGTAACGTCTGATAGGCAGTTCGGAGTAGGGTGTTGTGTTGTGTTGTGTTGTGTTTTGTTTGCAAAGTCAGAATATTCAGATCTAATTAAGTTCAAAATTTCCGTGTATCTAGGCGACCCTTTGGGTATTTATTTATTTCTCCGCAATTGCTTAGCTTCCATTTGCAGATCGCTGTATTTTGTTATGTTGTTGTTGTTGTTGTTGTTGTTGTTGTTGTTGTTGTTTGCATGAGGTGGTGTCTTTCCAGTGTTTGGTGCTACTCAACTGTTGCTTCCTTCCCCTTTTTGGCTTGTTTTGGTTTCATCAACAGCATCTGAGCCCAGAAAGAGAACCTTAACTGTGTGCCTCAGTTAACCGTTGGCTTGCAACTTACAACGGCCCATTTAGTGACCGTTCAGAGTCACAATGCACTGGAAAAAAAGCGACAGGTGCTTTCCCCCCACACACACACACTTGCGACCGTTGCGGCATCCCCGTGCTCACGTAATCAAAATTCAGATGCTCGGACGCTGGGTTCATATTTACGGCGGTTGTGGCGTCACGTGACTTTTGAGACTTTCTCACCAGCGAAGTCAAAGAGGGAGGGGGGGGAAATCCAGGTTCACTTAACAGCCGTTTGCTAACTGGACAGCCGCAGCGCTTCACTTAACGACGGTGGCGAGGAAGGTCGTAAAACGGGGCAAACCTCGCTTAGCAAATGTCTCAGCAAGAGAGGTTTTGGGGCCCAAGTTGTGATCCTAAGCCGTGTGGTGGGGTCCGATTTGATATAGGGTAGGGTCTTGCCTAGCACGCCAAAGGAGACACAAATCCAGACACCTGGATTTTAAGGGATGGCAGAAAGAAAGTTAAATGTTCTATATTTCATATCTCTCGGCCACTCGAGTTTTGCATTCCGGGTTTGCTTGCTCTAGAAGTCCCCTTTTTGGAGTCTGCCTGTGCTTTGTGGGGTTGCGAACATCTGTAGCTGCTGCCTCTGGTTGTCGCTCCTCCCCCTGTCTGATGCTCAGCCATGCTTAACAGCAGTTTATTATTGCAGCTTGCAGATGTGTTCCAGCAAGGAAACGGCCTCTAATTCAAGCCAAGTGCATGCATGCAATATTCTTTCTATTCTCTCTGTCTCTCTCTGTCTGTCTCTGTCTCTCTCTCTCTCTCTCTGTCTGTCTCTTCTGTAAAAAGGCAAGTTGGGAACTTGACATTGGAGGGTGAAGCTGCTCACCCACCCCTGGGTGTCTTGCTCCAAGTGAAAACACACGGGAAGCTCTTTCAGCTAAACTCTAAAAAGCATCCAACCTTATCCACTTTTTTTAGACCAGTGGACTTCACCCTCCCAGAATTGCCCAGCCACCCTCCCGGGATTAAAGCTGTCCAATTTGGGCTCCCTTTTAAAACCTGTGAACTTCAACTCCCAGAATTCCCCGGACAGCATGCCTTGAGGTATTCGTTCCATCAAAGTTTTTGTTCCGGCTCTACAATCCTGAGATCTCCCAGCCATGGTTGGCTGGGGAATTCTGGGAGCTGAAGTCCACGGGTCTGAAAAGTGGACGAGGTTGAACCCTTGTGAAATCAGCGGGGTTGACCTCTTCTGTTGTGGCAGGAGCTCAGGGTGGCTTCAGACCTCATGTGGATAGTCCACCCTGTTGCACTCTTGTGGTCCTCTTGCCCCTGGAGTGGACATCCAGAGGACATCCAGAGGAGCCGAGGATCGAGTGGAGGCAATGAAGCTGTGCGTGACTCCTTTTGGTGGATCCTCCTGGGTGTGGGTCTTTTTGTTGTTGTTGTTGTTGTTGTTGTAAGCTATTTGTCCAACATTGGGAAGATTTCAGAACTAGGCAAGAATTTGCAACATCCTGGAAAGGAGTTTGGCTGAACCCGTGACTTTCGTGACCCGCTCACAAACTCTCACAAATGCGCTGCTGGATGTGTTGGTATCTGGAATATTTTTTTTCCTACGTTGTCAAATCCTTTCCTTCCACTGCAGTTAGGAGTTATTTCCGGCAGTCAGAATTATTTCCTGGTTCTAGGAGGCGAAATTGAGGAGACACGGAGAGTTGCTTTGGGTTCACCGCAGCTTGTTAGCTCCGTGGGCTGCTTATTTCCCCGTACAGGTCGTTCTCGATTTACAACAGTCCATTTCGTGACCGTTGAAAGATACAACGGCTCTGAAAAAAAAGTGACATGACTTTTTTTTCACACTGGCAACTTTTGCGGCATCCCCGTGATCGTGGAGATCAAAAATCAGACGCTTGGCAACTGACTCAAATTTATGACGATCGCAGCGACCCGGGGTCATGCAATCCCGTTTTGCGACCTTCCGACAAGCATTGAATAGAGTAGAATAGAATAGAATAGAATAGAATAGAATAGAATAGAATAGAATAGAATAGAATAGAATAGAATAGAATAGAATAGAATAGAATAGAATAGAATAGAATAGAATGTAGAGTAGAGTAGAGTAGAGTAGAGTAGAGTAGAGTAGAGTAGAGTAGAATAGAACATGAAATGGATAGAATAGAATAGAATAGAATTAGAATAGAATAGAATAGAATAGAATAGAATAGAATAGAATAGAATAAAATAGAATAGAATAGAATAGAATAGAATAGAATAGAATAGAATAGAATAGAATAGAATAGAATAGAATAGAATAGAATAGAATAGAATAGAACAGTAGAGTAGAATAGAATCTGGAAGGGACCTTGGAGGTCTTCTAGTCCAGCCCTCTGCTCAAGCAGGAGAACCTACACCATCTCAGACAGGTGAATGTCTAGTCTCTTCTTAAAAATCTCCAGTGATGGAGCGCCCAGGATTTCTGGAGGCAAGCTGTTCCACTGGTTGATTCTCCTCACTGTTAGGAAGTTTTTCCTTAATTCCAGGTTGCTTTTCTCTTTGGTCAGTTTCCAGCCATTGTTTCTCATCCTTCCATCTGATGCTGTGGTGAATAACGTGACCCCCTCCTCTTCTTTGGGGCAGCCCCTCAAATACTGGAACACCGCTATTGTGTCTCCCCTATTTCTTCTTTTCTTTAGACTGCCCAGACCCAATTTGATGAGTTTCAAAGCAGTTGGGTACCAAGGTGCCACTGTGGTGCCAAATTACAGGATAATAATGTTAAAGGCATCCGAGGAGTCGGTTTGAATCCACTTATTAATTCTGTCCCATCAATAAAATGTTGCGTGCTGCTAAATCTGTTGGCGCTTGTTTGTGTGGTTTCGTAAGCTGCCTAATCTGTACATCATAATCAAACAGACGGCACTTCTGGGTGGCGTGTTAGTTGAAGCTAAGGCTCTGCGGCTTCAACTGGAAGTACAGCTAGTCCTCAATTTACAACAGTTCACTTATGTACGTTCAAAGTTACAACGGCAATTTTTTTTTAAAAAAGCGACTCGCGATCGTTTTTCAGGCTTACGGCCGTTGCAGCCTCTCGGTGATCCCGTGATCAAAATTCAGACACTCGGCCACGGACTCATATTTATGACGGTTGCCGTGGGCCTGGGATCACGTGATCCTCCCCTTTTGTGACCTTCCGACAAGCGAAGCTTCACAACGATGTTCCTAAACAATTGCAGCGATTCACTTATAACAACCGTGGCAAGAAAACAAAACGGGGCCAAAGTCACTGAACAAATGTCTCACTTTGCAACATAAATTTGGGCCTCGAGTGTGGATATAAGGCGAGGACCGCCTGTATCCTTTGGGTAGCAGATCGATTTGTAATGCTTTGTTTGCAAATTGAGCGACCAGTTTGGAACGGCTGCTATTGAGATGCCTGTGAAAAATTACAGTCCAGTTTTGTTTGAGGGTTGTTGTTTTTTTGTGTGACATTCTTTGAGATGGGGGAAAGGGGTAATAATGGGTCAAACAGTCCAAGGATCACGATTATAAGAACATGGGCAGCTGTTTCTTGGAAGTCCTTCTGGTAGGACGTGTCCAGACATCAAAAGTGGAAAGAAATGTCAAAAGGGAAGTGGAAGAAGTTACGTTAATCCCCTATGAATATGTATTTTCTCTTTGATGTAGAGAAACATGAAGTTGAGTTCAGGCCTTGAGTTGCAAAATATATAACTTTTGGTCACTCTGCATAGACACTTCTCTTTTGAGGAGCAAGCAAGATGTTTCTTCCTTAGAAGAAAACTCCCAGGGCAAGGTCGCAAAAATCACAGTCTGTTCCTCTTGGGTGTTCACTGGCTTTCTGGGGAAACTATGGTTTGGCTGCAATAGAACAGAATGAAGAAGTTGATGAGTAAGAACTGTTTGACCCCCGCATCCTGAAGGCAACCAGCTTTCTCCCCCCCCCCCCCCCCCGTTACCAACAGTCTACTTGTGGAATGAGTGAGAAGTAAAGAAGGCAGAGTTAGATTTTCCATAGGGTGGATTGGGCTGTAAGATTCTCCTGACCCCAGATTCTCTTTGTCATCCTTGGGACCGGGTCCAACTGGAGAACCCAAGACCTACGGAGATGACTAGGCCAAGCAAAGCACCCCGTTTACCAGGACATGTTCCATAACCTAAAAGTATTGTTAGGCTCCCAGTCCTCTGAAACCTAGATTCTCTTCACAGTAAAACACGATCTTTTGGGGAAACCCCAGCTTCTAAAGTGAATCGGAGTTTGCAAACCACAGTAGTTCACCCAGCGTGAGCCCTGGTGGCACAGCGGTTAGAATGCAGGCTAATTCTGCTGACTGCCAGCAGTCAAAGCATGACACCAGCTGTAGATTTTTTTTTTAAATTTCCTCCTGGAACTCAGGAGATCTAAAAAAAAAAACCACAACCCATCAGCTTCTGAGCAGGTTTGGCTCAACTGAAAGCTGGAGGTTGAGAATACCCATAGCTATGTTCTGCTTGGAGCTATGTGCGAATGGCTCCCGCTGGCTCTCCGTTGCCTTTCCATCCTGCGGCATCTTGCGCTACGTTTCTATGGCCAATGGGAGCCCGTGCCAGCTCTGCTTCTGTTGCCTAGCTGCACCACCCAGGTATAGGAAGAGATGCTTCTGAGAAAGGAAAGATAAACACTTCCGTCCCAGCAAGTCTGCATCCTGTTTTGTAAAGACAGATCTTGTGTCATTTCCCCTCCCCCTTCCCGGTCTGTCTACAGTGGATTGGTTTTCCCAGAGAAAACCTGAATCTAGTGCTAGTTGGGATTGGCTA
>NW_028148124.1:0-23653 GCF_947247035.1 Vipera ursinii | reverse complement strand
CCTCCTCCTCCTCCTCCTCCTCCTCCTCCTCCTCCTCTCTCTTCTTCTTCTTCTTCTTCTTCTTCTTCTTCTTCTCTCCTTCTCCTTCTCCTCCTCTCCTCCTCTCCTCCTCCTCCTCTCCTCCTCCTCCTCCTCCTCCTCCTCCTCTTCTTCTTCTTCTTCTTTCTTCTTCTTCTTCTTCTTCTTCTTCTTCTTCTTCTTCTTCTTCTTCTTCTTCTTCTTCTTCTTCTTCTTCCTCCCTCTCCTTCTCCCTCTCCTTCTCCTCTCTCCTTCTCCTTCCTTCTCCCTCCCCTCCTCCTCGGTCAGAGAGCACCAAGGACCCCACAATCCTCCTCTTCCTCCTGGTTCTTGAGAATTGTTGAATTTTTCTGCATCCAGGCCTCTTTAAAAAAACCCTCTTCCTTCAGCTTTTTGACACTGAATATTTAGAATTAGCATCTTAACATTAATTGAGTAATGATTTCATGATTTATAGGCATGATTTGTCAAATTATTCATTAAGGGCTGGCTCTTCATTCTGCAGAGGTCAACTGTCCATGAGAAAAACTGCACTAAGCATAATAATAATAATAATAATAATAATAATAATAATAATAATAATGATGATGATGATGATGATGATGATGATGATGATGATGATGATGGTAGGGGACCTTGGAGGTCATCTAGTCCAACCCCCTGCTCAGGCAGGAAACCCTATACCCCATTCAGACAAATGGCAGTCTTTTCTTAAAAACTTCCAGTGTTGGAGCATTCACCGCTTCTGGAGGCAGGTTGTTCCACTGGTTAATTATTCCGACTGTCAGGAAATTTCTCCTCAGTTCTAGGTTGCTTTGGAAAACAAAAGGGGCAAATCTGTTAATCAATTCTCAGCACTGTCTTGCCATGCCAGAACTTGCAAGGACCTGTTTTTCCAAAAAAGGCAAAATGGATATATATTTTTTTTATATTCTGTAAGATTAAGGTTATATTTCAGATGTAAGATTTTATGTGAAGAACCTCGTAATTTATGTTTGTCCTAAAGTATTTGATACAAAATATTTAAAATATCAGTGTGTATATGTATATGTATGTGTATATATATATATATATATTGTTGGAAATGTTTGTACAGAAATGGATTTACTGGTGCACTTTTAAAGCCCACGAGGGGAAAATTGCAGCTAAAATGATCGTTTGCTACTAGCAAATGTGATCTGTTTCTTGCCGTTGTATTAATTTAATCGCTTTCGGTTGATCTGATCAGTATTATTCAAAAGTCCAGGATCGCACATCACAATTTGACAACTCTGGATAGTTTTTAGATACCTTGTACTTTTAAGTTTTATTTCCAGGAATTTGTGCCAAGGTTTTTACAGGAAAAAGGATAGGGGAAAAAACCAGTTAAAAAAAATCAAAAGGGCGACTTTGAAAAGAAGTTATAGTAATAATATTGGTTTAGATAGCCCTGAATGCTTGAGCCCAAAATTATGGCCGTTAAGTTATTGCTGTCATTAAGCAAGGCAGCTACACAATTCTGGCTCCCCCTGTTGCGGTTGTTATGCAGTGGGGGAGACCCCGGGTTGCTGAAGAAACCGTCATAAATTGAGGACTCTCTGTGTAATGGAAAAAATAAGCAAAAGATCCAGCAGATTTGTTAAGAGGACTTGTGCAATTATTCATAAAAACAGACATTTTACCGTACTAACCCTGCTGCAAATCTGTACGTGCTCTAAATGATTTGTTATTTGGCTGTTTGTCTGTTTTGAAAACAATGTGTGTGTCTTTTTTTTTTTTTACAACAAATACATAACGCCACATGTTACAATTATTTTATACTGTACAATAAGCACTGCTTCGGATTGTTATAACATTTTAAAACAAATAAATTCATTTCTAAGAAGCCGGAGTTTGTGGTTTGCTATTCTCCTTCCCACTTCCTTTCTCTGCCAAGGCAGTTATGAATAACGCTGCTAAAATTACTAGGTATAGGGGCAGCGGACAATGAAATAATTGGATCGATGAACCTGGGGACCTTTTGCAAAACGCAGTAGCAAAATGGGAGAAATCTGAAACAGCCAGAACTAGCATTGTACAGGAGTACCTCTGTTTTCTTACTCAACTCCCCGCAGGATTCAACCAAAATATATTGAAATACGTAGACATGAAATTTCCATCTTGCCACTTTTTGGATCTCGCTTACAGGGTGTGGTTTTCATCTTTTGGACATAAAAGTCTACAGTTGGAAAAAAATATTATTTTAAAAAAAACCACACGCGTCATAATTAAGATGAACAATTTTTTTGGTAAGAGTTTTTATTGGTTTCCCCCCCCCACACATTCAGTAATAATTTTTCAACCAATGTGCTGTCTGAGTTTACATTCGCTAATGCATATTTAATTCCTAACCCTTTATTCTTTCCTCCAGCCGTCGATAAAATAAGTCCCGAGTTCGATAATATTCCATTTCTTCTTTTTCTTTCCGTCTCATAGTCGGTCTGTCCATCGCTGTGCATTCTAGTACTTTTTTTTATTACTTCTTCATCTGATGGGATTCCTTCATTTTTCCAATACTGCACGAATATAATTCTTGCCACTGTCGTGACATGCAAAAAAAAGGTATAAGCTTTGTTTGTTAGTCTTTTCTGGCATTATACCTAGTAAAAAAAAGTTCAGGTTTAAAATCTACGTGTTCTCCCAACATGTTTTCTAGCCAGGCATGTATCTTTTCCCAATAACCCTTTACTTTGTCACGTGTCCACCAAACATGGTAACACGTGCCTGACTTACGTTTACATTTCCAACATCTATCTGACATGTTTTTAAACATTTTTGCTACTCTTGCTGGTGGCAAGTGCCATAAGATTAACAAATTGTCGACAATTCAGTACAGGCCATCCTTGATTGACAGCCGCCGCTGAGCCCCAAATTTCCGTCGCAAAGTGAGAAATGTATTAAGTGAGCTTTGCACCACTTAATACAATCTTTCTTACCCCTGCAGTTGATAAGTCAGCGAGACGGTTGTTAAATGAATCCGGCTTCCCCTGTTGACTTCCCTAGGCACAAGGTTGCAAAAGGGGATCGCGTGATCCCCGGGACATGCAACTGTCATAAGTACATGCCAGTTTCCAAGCGTCTGAACACCGCAATAGTCGTAAGTGTGAAAAATGGTCATAAGTCCCTTTTTTCAGTGATGTTGGTAACTTCAAACTGTGAACTGTTGCAATTTGAGGACTGCCTGGATTAGCTCTTTGGGGATTGAATTATTTAGGAATCAGAGATGCAGAAAGTTGAGATATGATATACATAGCTTGGATGGGCAGAGAAACATTTTTATGTTATATATATATATATATATATATATATATATATATATATATATATATATATATATATATATATATATATATATATATATATATATATATATATATATGAAGAACTAAAAGTCTACATGGGTCTACCCTTGAAAAATATCCAGAAGCTTCATGTTATTCAAAATGTGGCTGCCTGCATGGTTTTGTGCAAGCCTAGATTTGCAAATGGAGATATTTTGTTCAATCTGGAGGTGTTTTCTTAATTGAGCTAGATTTTAATCAAGTATAGCGACAGCGCTGAACAGCCAGCCTCAGGAAGTTCCTTAGTTCCTGGAAATGAACTTCGTGGGTGGATCTCTTAATGATTTCTTGGTGCCTGCTATGTTCTTTCTTATCTACGTGCTGTTTTCTAATAAGCTGTTTTTCCGTATGTTTTTGTCACAATTACTTTTCATGATTACATGCTCTCAGCAGTCGTGAAGTTTCCAGTCTGCTGTTACAAACAAGACTAATGTAGGATTATGGAACGAAAAATTTATAGTTGCAAAAGGTAAAGTTCTCTAGAAGTTTCAAATTCTGGTTTTCAAATTCTGTCTTTCATCTGTCATCTCTGTCAGCTACCATCTACGTTCTGTCACCTCCCTCCCTCTCTTCCTTATTCCATATTTCCTTCCTTCCTTCCTTCCTTCCTTCCTTCCTTCCTTCCTTCCTTCCTTCCTTCCTTCCTTCCTTCCTTCCTTCCTTCCTTCCTTCCTTCCTTCCTTCCATCCTGGAAGAATGTTATACAGTAAATACGCTTGTTATGCAATTTTAAACATCTGACCTTTTGCTCTGAGAAAACACCCAACCTGGATCTATTATTGCTAATATTATAATTAGCTTGCTTAATCATTCCACAGTTCAGGTTTTTCGTGTCCAGAACGGCAACTGTTTCCCCACCCACCCCCCAAATTAAGAACAAAAGACTCTTGCTTTGCGCTATTTCAGTTCAAAGACGGGCTTTTATGGGAATCCTCCCGGGACTTTTGAAATTAAAATTCCATTAGCGATCCTTTATGTTTTATACATAACGCAGGCCGCGTGAGCTAATATTTTAAAATTACAGCGCTTGAGACTGCCTTCCCCGGGTCATTCTGCAGACTAATGAATGCAAAACATACAGTGTGGCGTGATTTACAGGGCAGTCAATTTGACAATGAGGGGGTCAGCACCCAAGAATGCTACTCGTTTTAAAATTAGCCAAATTGCTGATGTGTAGGACTTGCTGTTAACATTTCCGAACTAATTATATAGTTCTACAAAGTATTCAGCTTTCTTAGAGTGGCCCAGCCCAAGTCAGCAACAAATGTCTAAAAATCCGTGCGGAATCCTGTAAACATCACTAATGAGCTGTGTGGTTAAATTCACAGCTCCCAGAGAAGAACCTTGGTGCCAATTGCAGGAAAAACTGTAGTTCTGTAGTTCTTAACCCTTCATGAGAAGTTTTATTCAAGCTATGTTCCAATATGTCAGGGGTTGCCACAAAGAGGAGCAGGAGGTCAACATATTCTCCAAAGCACCTGAAGGCAGGACAAAAAGCAATGGATGGAAACTAATCAAGGAGAGAAACAACCTGGAATTAAGGAGAAATTTCCTGACAGTGAGGACAGTTAACTAGTGGAACCACCTGCCTCCAGAAGTTGTGAATGCTCCAAAACTAGAGGTTTTTAAGAAGAGACTGGAGAGCCATATGTCTGAAATGGTAGAGGGTTTCCTGCCTGAGCAGTGGGTTGGACTAGAAGACCTCCAAGGTTCCTTCCAACTCTGTTATTCTACTGTACTGTACTCTGCTCTGCTCTGCTCTGCTCTACTCTACTCTACTCTACTCTACTCTACTCCACTCCACTCCACTCCACTCCACTCCACTCCACTCCACTCCACTCCACTCCACTCCACTCCACTCCACTCCACTCCACTCCATTCCACTCCATTCCATTCCATTCTATTCTATTCTATTCTATTCTATTCTATTCTATTCTATTCTATTCTATTCTATTCTATTCTATTCTATTCTATTCTATTCTATTCTATTCTATTCTATTCTATTCTATTCTATTCTATTCTATTCTATTCTATTCTATTCTAAATAGGGTTTCCTGCCTGAGCAGTGGGTTGGACTAGAAGACCTCCAAGGTCCCTTCCAACTCTGTTATTCTACTGTACTGTACTGTACTGTACTCTACTCTTCTCTTCTCTACTTTACTCTACTCTATTCTATTATTTGCAATAAGGTTTCCTGCCTGAGCAGTGGGTTGGACTAGAAGACCTCCAAGGTCCCTTCCAACTCTGTTACTCTACTCTACTCTACTCTACTCTACTCTACTCTACTCTACTCTACTCTACTCTACTCTACTCTACTCTACTCTACTCTATACTCTACTCTATACTCTACTCCACTCTACTCTACACTATTCTATTCTATTATTTGCAATAAGGTTTCCTGCCTGAGCAGGGGGTTGGACTAGAAGACCTCCAAGGTCCCTTCCAACTCTGTTACTCTACTCTACTCTACTCTACTCTACTCTACTCTACTCTATACTCTACTCTACTCTATACTCTACTCTACTCTACTCTACTCTATACTCTATACTCTAGTCTACTCTACTCTCTACTCTACTCTACTCTACTCTACTCTACTCTACTCTACTCTACTCTACTCTACTCTAGACTATTCTATTCTATTATTTGCAATAAAGTTTCCTGCATGAGCAGGGGGTTGGACTAGAAAACCTCAAAGGTTCCTTCCAACTCTGTTATTCTGTTATTTTGTTTTCCAAGCCTGACTTGCAAAGTTTGGACTGGAGCCCTAGTTCGCTAGGAACCCTCCCCAAATTCTGCCATTTGAAAGGGATGTTGGGGCTACTCAGCTCCTGCAAAGTCCAAATTCAAGCATCCCAAGACCAATCAGTGTCCATCTTCTGCTGGAATATATTTGTGGAAGGAGATCACCCACTCCTGGGTCATTGGCTCCATCATCAACCTGCTCTTGCTTTAAAAAGATTGTCTCTCCTAATACAACGGTTTTCAGCCTTGGCAGCTTGAAGCTTGTAGGCTTCAGTTCCCAGAATTCCCCAGCCAGGAATGGGTGTAGAAAAGATTAGTCATCTTTTCTCTGTTTTTGAATTCTTCTGGGTTTAATGTGCTGACGGTGCCTTGTGGTAGAATTTAATAGCATTTATATGGAACTGAAAGGATCAGCTGCATTGCTGGGAAATAAATCCACCGGCCTTGAAATGGAGGGGGAAACCGTGTCATCTTCTGCAGCGGTTTCAAAGGTGAAGATTTAAAGGGTGGAAATTAGAAACATTTCACCAGTAAAACCCAGCTTTGATACTTTTTCAAGTTTCTTTCATGGTGCAGGAATGTGAGTTCAATGTCAAGACACGGGTGAAGATCAAACCGTGCAAAATTTTAATACGTTTTGTCTTGCCCCAAACCCCAATCTCTTCTAAAAACACAATCTTAAATGGGCCTGCCGGTTTGTAAATGTTATGGAATTCAATGGGGCTTACTCCTTGGAAAATTGAAGAGCTTTGCAGCCTGAAGTCTGCCTGCAAGGGAAAAAAAAAAGAACAGGAAAAGATGGTGGGAAGGTTTCCCCTCCCCAGGTTAAACTATTCTTTATTCTTAATATTAAAAAGAAGCAGAGTGTAAAGTCGCGTGCTTCACAGAGAGGCGGACACAGAGCTGGGTAACGATGAGTTTATTCAGAACAGAACGAACTGGGGAAACATGGGAACCTGGCGTCTATTTGTACCTGCCCAGGTGGATGGCATCCAATCAGTTCAAACCTGGGCTTCCCGCCAGTGCAGGTGACCAATGGGTTTAAATCCTGGCTTCCCACCAGGCTGACCATGCCTGGGGCTGTCAACAGCTTAACTCATTAGGCTTATCCCACATGAGCGGTTATCGCCCGGAGCTGTCCAACCTCCCTGCCGATCTGCACCCTCAGCCTCCTGCTGTGCTGTCCTTTGTGTATGCTGGGAGGCATACATTGCACATAGTATTATATTTCCCCATGGGAGAAATGGAGGGAAAAAGTCTTAACAAAGGCAGAAAGGAGCCCCAGTCTGGCTGCCATAAGAAAAACAGCTGCAAACCAAGAAACCTGAAGAGGAAGGCAGATTTTGTATCCCTCCAGGAAGACTGGGCCAATCTATCCACAAGCAAAACGCCTCCAGCCACAGAAGGCTGGAGTTGATGGGATTAAGAATTTACATCCTCCCCAGCCAAATTCTAAGGACCGGATGTGACCTTTAGGCCATGACGGGGTCAATCCACCACCCTTAGACCAGCAAAACACACAAGGCCCTCTACATTGCGCAACCCCCCGAGCATCTCAATACGGATGCTGTGAAGATCCATCCACTCTCCCAGATATTTTATTAGCCACCCCAGAAAGATGCTGCTGTCAGTGATGTTTCCGGCAACTAAATGAAGAGACCTCCTTTCCGAAATGCAGCCTGCCTTCAGCTCATTTCTACAGCCCTCCTCCCGGCTTGGAACAGCACCTGTTTTTTTTTCTTCCAAGAAAACTGTCAATGACCTTCTGGCCAGTGAGGTGAAACCCGTTTGGCCACTGCAAGGAATGTTGCTTCTACTAAGCAAATGACCATTTGCTTTAGTGAAATGAAGAAGCCGCCTTCATTTCAGCAAAGCCCCAAAGTTGGCTTTGAATTGCTTCGGGTGGTGCGGTAGGAGAAGGTGCCTCTTAGCCTTCAGCCAGCCTAGAAATCCTTTGAACGTAGCTTGTCATCAGTTCTGGCCTTGGAGCAGATACGGCTTGTGTCTTTGAGGGAAGCTGAGGGCTTTAGAAATAAGAATAGAATAGAATAGAATAGAATAGAATAGAATAGAATAGAATAGAATAGAATAGAATAGAATAGAATAGAATAGAATAGAATAGAATAGAATAGAATAGAATAGAATAGAATAGAATAGAATAGAGCTGGAAGGGACCTTGGAGGTCTTCTAGTCCAGCCCCCTGCTCAAGCAGGAGAATCTACATCATTCCCTTACCATTTCAGATATATGTCCTCCTTATTCTCAAAAATGACAAGGTGTCAAAAGGAGGCAAATGATGCCTTCTTTGCATTCCTTATGAGGGCTTTAGGCAAGCAGAATAACAGAATAACAGACTTGGAGGGGACCTTGGAGGTCATCTAGTCCAACCCCCTGCTCAGGCAGTAAACCCTATACCATTTCAGACAAATGGCTGTCCAGTCTCTTCTTAAAAACTTCCAGTGTTGGAGCATTCACAGCTTCTGGAGTCAGGTTGTTCCACTGGTTAATTGTTTTCCCTGTCAGGAAGTTTCTCCTTAGTTCCAGGTTGCTTCTCTCCTTGGTGAGTTTCCATCCGTTGCTTCTTGTCCTGCCTTCAGGTGCTTTGCAGAATAGCTTGACTCCCTCTTCTTTGGGGCAGCCCCTGAGATACTGGAAGACTGCTATCATGTCCCCCCTCGTCCTTCTCTTCATTAAACTAGACATCCCCAATTCCAGCTGCCGTTCTTGATATGTTTTAGCCTCCAGTCCCCTAATCATCTTTGTTGCTCTTCTCTGGACTCTTTCTAGAGTCTCCACATCTTTTTGACATCGTGGTGACCAAAACTGAGGCTCCCCACTGCCATCACCTCCAAAATCAGAGGATAAACTATGCGATCCTGCTCTCCCAGCCTGCAAAACCTGAAGGCCTCTGTGGTTTTTCAAGGGTGCCTCACCACATACCCCACTCAACCCAACGATTGTTGGCACCGAGTCGAAGGATCTGCCATTAGCTCTTGTGTATAAATGGCCAGAAAGGGAGACAACATAATTATACAGAGACAGGGACATGACTCAGCCGTGGGTGACCTCCTTATAGCGGAATCTTTCAAAGCACGTGACTCGTTTTGGACCTGTTTTTAGTTTATGCTGTGGTAACTGTCATTCTGGCATGAAGTAATAGCTGTCAGCTTTCTCCCTTCAGTTTATGTATGTATGTATCTCTATATAACTATATCTATCTCTCTATATATATCCCTACATCTCTCTCTCTCTCTCTCTCTCTCTATTATCTATCTTTCTATCATTTATCTATCTATCTATCTATCTTTCTATTATCTATCTATCTATCATCTATCCATCGATCCATCCATCCATCCATTCATCCCATATCATTTATCTATTGAGGGTTAGGGTTAGGGTTATCTGTCTGTCTATCTATCTATCTATCTATCTATCTATCTATCTATCTATCTATCTATCTATCTATCTATCCACCCATCCATCCCATATCATCTATCTATTGAGGGTGCATGCCAGAGAACTCTCCTTCTGTCTACTCCAGGGCTTTTCAACCTTTTCACCCATTGTACCACCTTTAGGATATGGCAACATCCGAGTACCACAAGTTGCCTAGCAAGGTGTCAAAAACTTGAGGACCAAAAAAAAAAAAAAGGGAAAAAGTGATGAAGTACAGGGAGTCCTCGACTTACAACAGTTCGCTTAGTGACTGTTCGAAGTTACCACGGCACTGAAAAAAGTGCCCCCCAAGCCACAGCCGAGCAAGACACCTACCTGCCCACCCAGGGGCGCTCTTCCTCCTGTCCGAGGTTTCCATTGTTGTGAGCATTTCTGTGGAGGATTGGCAGCGGGGGTGGGGGGTGGGGTGTTTGGTTTTTATTCCCCCCCCCTCTGCTGGGTGTTTGCAGTAGGTTTTGGTCCCTTCACATGACCCTGGGACACTGTGACTGTCATAAATATGAATCAGTTGCCAAGCATCTGAATGTAAGTCACGAGACCCTGGAGATGCTGCAACATTCCAGCTGATTGGCGCTTCTTCTGGGCTCAGAAGTGCCAGGATCAGTGCCGAGCTCCAGCTGGATCCTGGCGCTGATCCTGGTGCTTCTGCTGAGCCCCGACAGCCCTGTAGCTCCAGCCGTCTCTCGCTCGGGCTTGTGCGGTGCTGCCACCGGTTCAGCTCATTCCCCTCCCCCGCTACCACCTTTCTAGGATGGTTGCGTACCACAGGTGCAAGGTGCTAAGGTACCACAGGTGGTACCCGTACCTCCGGTTGAAAAGCCCTGTGCTAGAGAAGCAACAAGGAGAAGTCATCAGCAACTGCTGAAAAAAGAAAAATGGAAGAAATAGGCCATAGGAAGCCGGCAGATGCCACGTTTAAGAATCATAATCCTCAATTTACGATTACAGTTGGGACCAAGATTTATGTTGCTAAGCAAGGCAGTTGTGAACTGAGTGATGCCCGATTGGGCAACCTATTTTGCCGTAGATTTTAAGCCCATCGCTGCAGTCGTTAAGCGAAGCTATCTTCCTCCGTTGACTTGGCTTGTTGGCAGTCAGCTGCAAGCAAAGATCACGTGAGCCTGGGAGCATTGCAAATACATGCCAGTTGTCAAGTGCCCAAATTTGGATCACGTGACCTGGGGGATGCCACAACGCTTGTCAGTGTGAGGGCCAGCTGTAAGTCCCTGTCTTCAGCGCCATGGTAACTCTGAAATGGTCACTAAATGACTGATTGTAGGTGGAGGATTGTCTGTGTAACCTAACGTGATGGTGGGTGCTTTAAGAGGATGAGGAAAATGCCTTCCCCGAGCGTGGAGTTTTAAAGCATGCTTTGCTCTTTAAAATAACAAAATACCATTCGATTTTATGCTGTGGTAAACTTTATTATAAGTTGGTTCAGAAGAAAGTCATTTAATAATTTCTCACAGAGCCATTCTTAATGTAACAATGTACAATTTTGCCACAACTGCGCTCACGAAAGATAAGGCTTATCACAATTGGCCACTATAATTAAACTGATCATTATACTCACAGCGATATTTATATATAAAACGCAGAGAGCCATCTTTCTCTAATGAAAGCTGTCAATTATATAGACAGGTCTCTCACCTGGACACCAGGATGTATAATATAAGACAGTGATGGCGAACCTTTTAGAGACCCAGTGCCCAAACTGCAACCCAAAACCCACTTATGTCTCGTCGGGGGCAGGGGGCGTGCCCCATTGGGTGGGTGTGGCCCATTGGGTGGGCATGGCCCATTGGGTGGGTGTGGCCACGGTGGTAATGGCAGACTGGGTGGGACTAAAAAGTTCAATCAATCAATTCCAACTGAGATTTTTTTCCCGCGAGAAGTTGAAATTGATTGATTGATTGAGCCTCTTTTTTTTGCACACGGCGATGGAGGCCTAAAGCGAAAAGGTTTTATAAAACCCAGCTGAAGGCCTCGGGCTGGGGCGATGGCGCGCATGCCCACAGAGAGGGCTCTGCATGCCACCTGACTTAGGGTTAGGGTTACGTCACCATAAACTCGGAGAGCAAAATGGACATTGCCCAAAACCTCAGAGTTCTTGAGTAGGGTTAGGAGGACACTGACTTTTCTAGCCTGCCCTATCTGTGTTTCCTGGTAAAATATATGGGAAAATCCCATTGGAGGAAAATTCAGCTTAGGGTTAGGGTTAGGTCACCATGAACTTGGAGAGCAAAATGGACATCACCAACAAATTCGGAGTGCTTGGGTATGGTTAGGAGGGCACTGACCGCTATTCTCCAAAGCACCCGAAAGCAGGACAAGAAGCAATGGATGGAAACTAATCGAAGAGAGAAGTAACCCAGAACTAAGAAGAAACTTCCCAACAGAACAATTAACTTGCCTGAAATGGTACTGGGTTTACTGCCTGAGCAGGCGATTAGACTAGAAGACCCCCAAGGTCCCTTCCATTTATTCTATTCTATTCTATTCTATTCTATTCTATTCTATTCTATTCTATTCTATTCTATTCTATTCTATTCTATTCTATTCTATTCTATTCTATTCTATTCTATTCTATTCTGATTTTACATTATCTATTCTATTCTATTCTATTCTATTCTATTCTATTCTATTCTATTCTATTCTATTCTATTCTATTCTATTCTATTCTATTCTATTCTATTCTGAATTCTATTCTATTCTATTCTATTCATTCTGAATTCTATTCTATTCTATTCTATTCTATTCTATTCTATTCTATTCTATTCTATTCTATTCTATTCATTCTGAATTCTATTCTATTCTATTCTATTCTATTCTATTCTATTCTATTCTATTCTATTCTATTCTATTCTATTCTATTCTATTCTATTCTATTCTAATCTATTCATTCTGAATTCTATTCTATTCTATTCTATTCTATTCTATTCTATTCTATTCTATTCTATTCTATTCTATTCTATTCTATTCTATTCTATTCTATTCTATTCATAAACTCAGTTTTATTCAGCCATTCAATAGCCATCAGTATTTCTGCAGCACGGATGTTCATTTATCTAAATGTCTATCTGTACCCTCATTCAGGAACTCAAGGTGAGGTCCCCAGCGTTTTCTCCTATTTCCCCTCTCTGGTTAGAATGGGCTAAGAAGGGGACATTCCCTGGAGGCATCCAGCCAGTTTCTATGGCTAGGAATACAGAACATCCCCCTGGATCACCAACTTCAACCCGTGATCCCTCTCCTTCTTAGCTATTAGTTCATCCTGGCTCACCAAGCCCCTGCTGGGGTCCCTCCGACTTTGAGGTTATTCGACCCCTTCGGTCATTACATCACCCTGGCTCACCAAGTTCTACTAATCTCCACGTTTGAGGTGACAACTTCACCTTAGCCATTACATCACCCTGGTTCACTACATTTAGCTTGGGCTGCGTTTGTGTCTCTCTCTCCATCTTTGAGGTTATCTCCACACCTTCACCTTTCCATCGCCCGGCTTCATGAAGTGATGCTCGTGGTCCTTCCACGTTTGACGTGGGACACGTCAAGCTGAGGAATGGGGTCATTCTGCTCACAGGGAGGTCGAGGAGGAAGCCCTTCCATTTTCTCTTTCTCGCAGACCAGATGAGCATCTGCTGAAACGGTGCTGACATTGCCCAGATCCATGTGGAATTTAAGGCTTTTCCAAGAGATGGCACTGTTTCTTTGCGCTCTGCGCTGAAGACCCGGTCCATACAGTGTTATTACTCTCTTTATAAAACTCCCGTTACGTTCAAGATTGAAAAAGCATAAAGTTGCCTCTTTTCCCTGTCTGTCTGTCTGTCTGTCTGTCTGTCTGTCTGTCTGTCTGTCTCTCTCTCTCTCTCTCTCTCTCTCTCGTTTCTCCGTCTCTGTCTGTCTCTGTCTCTCTGTATTTATCATCTCTCTTCCTCTTCTATCAAAAAGCATAGAACAGAATTATACCAAGCACTGTGGGATATCTAGGTGCTTCTAAATGCAACACAGCAAGCTGGTTCTGACTACAAAGATTTCCCTGGAGCCTGGACGGTCATTTCAGTATCCTCAACATTAATGCCCCGATCAGAATTAATTTGTCCAGATCCTTCAACAATCATCACCGTTGCTACCTCACGTTTTTACTACTAACAGAGTGGAAGCTAGGAGATTGTGCTTTTCTCTTCTCTTCTCTGTCTCCTCTCCTCTCTCCTCCTCTCCTCTCCCTTCCCCTTCCCCCTCCCCCTCCCTCTTCCCCCTCCCCTCCCCTCCCCTCCCCTTCCCTGGAATGGAATGGAATAGAATAATAGGACAGGACAGCACAGGACAGAACAGAATAGAATAGAGTTGGAAGGGACCTTGGAGGTCTTCTAGTCCAACCCCCTGCTCAGGAAGGAAAACCTATACCATTTCAGACAAATGGCTGTCCACTCTTTTCTTAAAAACCTCCAGTGTTGGAGCATTCACCACCTCTGGAGGCAGGTTGTTCCACTGGTTAATTGTTCTAACTGTCAGGAATTTTCTCCTTAGTTCCAGGTTGGTTCTCTCTCTGATTAGTTTCCATCCATTGTTTCTTGTCCTGCCTTCAGGTGTTTGGAGAATAGCTTGACTCCCTCTTCTTTGGGGCAGCCCCTGAGATACTGGAAGACTGCTATCATGTCACTTTTAGTCCTTCTCTTCATCAAACTAGACATACCCAATTCCAGCAATTGTTCTTTTTATGTTTTAGCCTCCAGCCCCCTAATCATCTTTGTTGCTCTTCTCTGAACTCTTTCTAGAGTCTCAACATCTTTTTTACATCGTAGTGATGTAATTGGATGCAGTGTTGAGCAAAACTGGATGCAGTGGTGACCAAAACTGCATATATTTGCATTGTGAAGTTTTTAGGTTAATTACAGTCCAAAGTTGGATAGCTGGATCATTCATTTTGGAATTTATTTCAATGTATGAAACAAAATTAAGTCCAACGTGTTTCACGAATATTCATTTTCCTCTCCTAAAGCCGCTAATTTATTCAGCAATATTTCCAAATTAGTTACACCTTTAGTGGAAGGGTGCCCGGAATATTGTCTGAATTTTGTCTGCCAAATACATCTATTAAATCCAATTTATATTTATAGAACAGTTTTTGCCTTGCCGTGTCTTAAATCTGGCTCGAGTATTGTGCCAAATATTTGCTAAACTCAAAGGGTTTGCTGGAGTTGTAGATCTTCTGATGAGAAATTACATATTGATAGTGGCATGGCTATCGCTAAAGCTTCAATTGGTCCAGAATGCCTCAATATGCCCATCTAACTCCTCTGTTTTGCAAGTTCTACTGGTTGATGTTTGCTTGCTTGGAAAATCTCTTCCAGCTCTGTTCTTTTGTTCTGTTCTGATATTCTGCTTCCAAAGGTGATTCAAGGGGATGAATATAAATCCCTTCATAGCATAGGATCTGAATACTTGAGGGGCTACAAGGTGCCCATAATATCTGCCTGGTCAATTCAATCCTTCTGGGTTGGCACACTCTTAAGTTCCTTCAACTGAACAACCTATTAGGATCCCAGAATCTCTACTTTCTCTCTGGCAGTTCTTCTTCTCAGCATCATCTGGGATGAGGTTCCGCTTCAGATGGAGACTCGGGTCCTGTCTGCAGTTGTTTGGAAGAGCTGTGAAGAGCTTGGAGGAGTCCTTGGTGCACCCAGAGCGTGGTGGTTTTCTTGAAGACGTTTCGTTACCTGCAGTGGGTAACATCATCAATTGTAGTAAATTATTAGCAGTAATGAAGTTACCTAGTTTTGGGCAATGAAAACTTTGCAAGAAAACCACCAAGCTCAGAGAGCACCAAGGACCCCATAATCCTCCTCCTCCTCCTCCTCCTCCTCCTCCTCCTCTTCTTCTTCTTCTTCTTCCTCTTCTTCTTCTTCTTCTTCTTCTTCTTCTTCTTCTTCTTCTTCTTCTTCTTCTTCCTCCTCCTCCTCCTCCTCTTCCTCCTCCTCCTCCTCCTCCTCCTTCTCCCCACAAACCCCACTCCCTTCTAGCACTGATGATGTTCCCTAGTTGGCTAAGGAAACATTTGTAAGAAAGCCACCCAGCTCAGAGAGCACCAAGGAACCCTCATTTCAACCCTTAGCTACAAATATTCTCCTTTATCGTGAAGACCTTTATCCAAACCTTCGGTGACGGAAAGTGAATCCTCTTTTGGATTGTGTACGTTTTTTCCCCTTTTTTTGTTCCTATCCTTTGGTTACTTTGCCACCTTCCATTTCTTTATTTTTGTGTATATTTTTTCCCCTTGGGTGGCACGGTGGTCTAGAGGCAGATCTCTTGCCTCACAACCCGGAGGCTGCGAGTTTGTCTGCTGTGAACACTGCATAGGTGTCAGGAAGGGCATCCGTCTAGTAAATGCTCAGCTCCATTCAGTCACCCCAACTCCACCCCAATGCGAGGGATTACAGGGTTGTTAAAAGAAAAAAAAATGTATTATTTTCCTTGTTTGAATGTTTTTCTTATGAGCCATCCAGGGTGGAAGAACGGTGGCATGCACATTTAGTAAAATAAATAATCTAGAAGAACTGAAGGAGCAAACAAAATAACAGAGTTGAAAGGGACCTTGGAGGTCTTCTAGTCCAACCCTCTGCTCAGGCAGGAAACCTTATTCTAAATAACAGAACAGAACAGAATAGAACGGAACGGAATGGAACGGAACGGAATGAAATGGAATAGAATAGAATAGAGCTGGAAGGGACCCTGGAGGTCATCAAGTCCAGGGCTTTTCAACCTTTTCACCCCTTGTACCACTTTTAGGATATGGCAACATCTGAGTACCACCAGTCGCCTAGCAAGGAGTCAAAAACTTGATGACCAAAAAAAAAAGGAAAAAAGAGATGAAGTACAGGTAGTCCTCGACTTACAACACTTCGCTTAGTGACTGTTCGAAGTTACAATGGCCTCTATCTATTGAGGGTGCATGCCAGAGAACTCTCCTTCTGTCTACTCCAGGGCTTTTCAACCTTTTCACCCATTGTACCACCTTTAGGATATGGCAACATCCGAGTACCACAAGTTGCCTAGCAAGGTGTCAAAAACTTGAGGACCAAAAAAAAAAAAAAGGGAAAAAGTGATGAAGTACAGGTAGTCCTCAACTTACAACAGTTCGCTTAGTGACTGTTTGAAGTTACAAGGGCACTGAAAAAAGTGCCCCCCAAGCCACAGCCGAGCAAGACACCTACCTGCCCACCCAGGGGCGCTCTTCCTCCTGTCCGAGGTTTCCATTGTTGTGAGCATTTCTGTTGAGGATTGGCAGCGGGGGTGGGGGGTGGGGTGTTTGGTTTTTATTCCCCCCCCCTTCTGCTGGGTGGTTGCAGCAGGTTTTGGTCACTTCACATGACCCTGGGACACTGTGACCGTCATTAATATGAATCAGTTGCCAAGCATCTGAATGTAAATCACAAGGCCCTGGAGATGCTGCAACGTTCCAGCTGATCGGCGCTTCTTCTGGGCTCAGCAGAAGTGCCAGGATCGGTGCCGAGCTCCATCTGGAGCCTGGTGCTGATCCTGGCGCTTCCGCTGAGCCCCGACAGCCCTGCAGCTCCAGCCGTCTCTCGCTCAGGCTTGTGCGGTGCTGCCACTGGTTCAGCTCATTCCCCTCCCCCATTACTTTTCTAGGATGGTCGCGTACCACCTGCCAGGTGCCAATGTACCACAGGTGGTACCCGTACCACTGGTTGAAAAGCCCTGATTTAGTCCAACCCCCTGCTTCAGCAGGAGACCTTATACCATTTCAGGCAAGTGTCTGTCCAGTCTCTTCTTAAAAGCCTCCAGTGATGGAGTACCCACAACTTCTGGAGGCCAGCTGTTCCACGGGTTAACTGTCCTCACTGTTAGGAAGTTTCTCCTTTAATTCCAGGTTGCTTCTAAGGCAAAATACTGCAATAAAAGCTTGATCTGGAATAACAGCAATGCCCTCCAACATCTAAGAAGTCCCTGTCTCTTGCCTGCATTTTCAGCTGCTGCAGCTGAAAAGCTCCAGCAATGGAAATGTTTGGCTGAGAAGCCCGTCTCAATTCCCCAGTCAGTTCAGGTCAAATCAATTATGAACAGACAAATTCTGCTGAAATAAGAACTTACGAAACAGACGGTGTGAACACACCTCACACTTCCCAGTGCATTTGTTCGGCTGGTGTTAGGCAGACTTAATTAGCTGAAGGTGTGACCTTCGTTGCTAGGAAAGAGAGGAACGAGAAAGAGAGAGACGCGCCAGTCCACAGCTCTCCATAAAACGGGAGGTGAAAATTATTCAGCAGGAAATTCAGCCAGTCCTAAAGTAACACAGGGATGATTAGAGGCCTGGAGAGTAAAACATACGAAGAACAGTTGCAGGAATTGAATATGGTCAGTCTAGAGAAAAGAAAAGGGACGCGATGGCTCAGTGGGTTAGGATGCTGAGCCTGTCGATCAGAAGGTTGGTAGTTTGGCGGGTTGAATCCCGAGTGCCGCGTAACAGAGTGAGCGCCTGTGACTCGTCCCAGCTTCTGCCAACCTAGCAGTTCGAAAGCACGTAAAAATGCAAGTAGAAAAATAGGGACCACTATGGTGGGAAGGTAACAGCGTTCTGTGCGCCTTTGGTGTCTAGTCATGCTGGCCACATGACCACGGAGACGTCCTCGGACAAGCGCTGGCTCTTCGGCTTTGAAACGGAGATGAGCACCGGCCCCTAGAGTCGGAAACGACTAGCACGCATGTGCAGGGGAACCTTTACCTTTACCTTTAAAGTAACACAAGAGCCAGGGGGGGAAAAAAAAAGAAAAACAACAACCAAAAAAATGCAGGTGGAGGAGAAGAACGTCAACAGGGAAGGATCTATTTGGGCACCTCTGTTAGGAGAATGGAGAGGGAATGGAAAGGGAATTTTTTTTTTGTCCAAGTGGGACTTACAGGATTCTTTCCGACTCAACAAAGTGTTGGGAAGCAATCACAGAGGGGGTCACAGCAATTCCTGTCTGTCTGTCTACAGTCCAGGGGTAGGCAAGCTTGGCTTTTTTATGACTCGTGGACTTCAACTCCCAGAAAGAAAGAAAGAAAGAAAGAAAGAAAGAAAGAAAGAAAGAAAGAAAGAAAGAAAGAAAGAAAGAAAGAAAGAAAGAAAGAAAGAAAATTCCTTTGTTTGAGCAGCAATTCCAATTCCACTTCAGGTAGAGCAGGGAGAGAAAAATCCCGTTTTATTGTTCAACGGTTGCCATTCTGGCTTTGCTACAAGATGGAAAGTACTAACTGCTCGACTGTGTCCCTTGTCTGTGAATGATAAAACTACAGTAGAGTATAAATTTGCAGTCCCATTTTTTAAAATCAAAGTGGCAGGGAGAACTCTGCATTCTATTCGGCAGAAGCCAAGACTTCTTTTGTCCTCCGTTATTCATTCTTGGAGTCACTGAAGCAGTAGGTGTGAGCTTAAATGGACTCCAGAAGATGGTAGAAGACAGGAAGGCCTGGAGGAATGTTGTCCATAGGGTCGCGATGGGTCGGACACGACTTCGCAGCTAACAACAACAACATTCATTCTTGCATCCTAAAGCTGCCAAACCTTTTCGTTTTGTACCGAGCATTTTCATTTTTTGCCATTATTACTTTTTGCTCGTTACTTCTAGGCTGGGGTAGATGAAAGCGATGGTTGTTGTTTACTAGGAAAGGGATTTTTTTATATTTTTTGAAAGAAAGCATTCAGTACATACTGGGGTTGATCCGATGACTGAATTAACATTTTATCTGGATTCACAAAAACAATATGACATCCACACATCCACAGACCCCAAGGGCTTGATTTGCACTTCAAGCTAACCCATGAAAAATTTAATCAGGATTAAAACTTGCCCAACTAGCCTACGTCCTTCAAAGGCAGAAGCAGGGCCTTTAAACAAAAACAAACACAGGCAAATGTCAAAATAATTCTGATTCTGTACCAAACCCACCCACCCCTGCAATATGCCTATTTTGGCAAATTAAATAGTTTTTGCAGGTTGGTTTTAACTATGCACCAATTCATACATTAAACTTGTATAAGGCACCATTAGAAATTTGGCTTTTGATACCGTATTTCCTTGGACATTTTGTTCAAACCCCCCATGCTGAACCACAAGAATAAAATTCTCCTTACCCTGGAACATAAAACACACAAAACTAAGATAGCTGGCATTCTTACTTTGCTAATACCCGTAGTAGCCTTAGAAAAGACCTGTAACTAGGTTCAGTCTGCCTAAGCTGCAAAAAAATTCGGTGACCACTGGATGGCAGCCAAGAGATATATTGTTAAAAAATCCCAGTCTTTATAGCCACCTAGTGGCTGCTTTGATTTTGGCAGCCTGGATTTTTATTTGATTTATACCTCTCCTTTCATTTAGGAGCTGAGGAAGGAGTACATAGTTACTCTCCTCCATTTCCCACTGCAACAACTGACAGGAAGTGACTGGACCCAACATAACTAAGCAAGCTTTCCTGGTGGAGAGTGGATTAGTATCCCCAGGCTTAGTTCAACTTTACACCAGTGTCACCTTCAAGATGTGTGGACCTTGCTCCCAGAATTCTTCAGGCAAGATGGGGGATTCTGGGAGTTGAAGTCCACGCATCTTTCAATCGACACATTTAAGAAACACTGCATTACACAATAGCTCTGGGGTTATCCCGGAGCCCAAACTAGTGAATGGACTCATTCTGATATTGGAGACATTCCAGTATAATCTACAAAAAGTTGCTTTTCAATCTGTTTTACCCAAGAAATATTAGACTGGGGTGCCTTCTTCCTTATTTCACTCCTTTAACAATGAACTTCCTAATCTCTCCAAATTGCTTTTAAGTAATAGCAATAATATTATCAATAGCCTTTTAATAGGTTGGGCATTATTTCTTCGTTCTGGCGGTGCTTAAAGTTCACCATTTAGCTTTCCATTAAATTATCGCACTTGCCTTAATTACTTGGCTAATTTTAATCTAGCGGGAATCAGAGGCAGAGATCAAAAAATTCCTGCTGTTACATTACATCCATAATAACCATTTGCAAGGGCGATAAAAAAAAAAGTCTGACAGTCACAGAACACCTCTCCTGAAAACGTCCTCCACATAAGAAACTGTTCTAATATTGTAGCTTTTACACAGAGCCACAATCGTTAGATAGTAGACCATCTAAAAGTTATGGGGAGGAAACATGTGTACTGAAACAGAATTGGCTGTTTATACAGAAATTATCTTAACTGGGTATCGTTGTTCTGGAGGCCACTACACCTAAAAGTGTCACCCTAAAAATCATTTTATGGCGATAATCAGCTTTTAATCATTTTGTTTATTCAGGGGACAGCAATTTTGCCCTGAGTAAGGAGCTGCTTATCTCCTTACAAGAAGCAACGGATGGAAACTCATCAAGGAGAGAAGCAACCTAGAACTAAGGAGAAACTTCCTGACAGTGAGAACAATTAACCAGTGGAACAACCTGCCTCCAGAAGCTGTGAATGCTCCAACCCTGGAGGTTTTTAAGAAGAGACTGGACAGCCATTTGTCTGAAATGGTATAGGGTTTCCTGCCTGAGCAGGGGGTTGGACTAGATGACCTCCAAGGTCCCTTCCAACTTTATTATTATTATTATTAATATTCTTCAAGATGAGATTAAAAATATTCTTCAAAATGAGATTAAGAAAACTTTAACTCGGAGGAGGAAAGAGAATTGGCAGCAGCGTTCTCCCATTCTAGAACAGCTCATTTAGTTCAAAGTAACAACAGCACTGAAAGAGGGACTTATGACCCTATTCACATTTACATCCGTTGTAGCTTCCCCAGGGTCCCATGATCCAAATTTGTAGGCTTGGCAACGGGTTCACATTTACGACGTGTGCTGTGTCCCGGGGTCGCGTGATCCCCTTTTGCGACCTGACAAAATCAACTGGGTGACTAACTTAGCAACGGCCCTGAGTTCCTTTACAACAGTGGGATATCACGTCTGTTTTTACTTGTGGCTTTTATTTGCGCGTGGTGTGCGCTGTGGATAGCACTTAATTTCGTTGTGAGATGGACCGTGATGACAAAGATGTTCAAGACAGCTCGTAAAATGGGGGCAAAACTCACTCGGCCGGTGTCTCGCTTAGCAACGGAAAATTTGGGCTCCGTTGCGGTCGTAAGCTGAGGACTACCCTGTATTGCAGGATTTCTGAATTTCCCAGCGGGTGTTTCCAATTATCGATACCAATTATTAAAAAAAAGTTTGAGTTGCCTCATCTCCGGAATGAGCAGAAACGGCAGTCTAGGAATTGATACATCTGGATGTTGTCTTTCTCCAGCTCCTCAAATTGGCTTTTTATCAACACTGCCTGGTCTATAAACTACCTTTTTCTTGGAAGACCATGATCTCAATATAGTAGGGCACGTTCCAGAACTCTACCAGTTTGACTCCTGCAAATCAGTGCAGGTGGGGCCTACCCTTGTGTGCTTGATCCTTAAATCCAGTTAAGTCCAGAATGCAGAACTAAGTTACCTCCGCAACGACTTGAGGACTACACATATCTCTTCTGAAAGTATTCTACAGGTAGTCCTCAACTGACAACAACCATTGAGCCCACCATTTCTGCTACTAAGTGAGACATTTGTTAAGGGACCTTGTTTTACGACCTTGCTCGCCACCGTTGTCAGGCGAATCACTGCAGTTCTTAAGTTGTTAAAACACGGTTCTTAAGTGAATTTGGCTTCCCCCTTGACTCTGCTTGCTGAAAGGTCGCCAAAAAAATGATCACGTGACCCCTGGACACTGCAACCATCATAAGTACATGCCAGTTGCCAAGCCTCTGAATTTTGATCATGTGACTGCAACAACTGCGAAAAACGGTCATAAGTCACATTTTTCAGCACCGTTGTAGCTTTGTTGTAAGTCGAGGACTACCCGTATATGAAAAAGATAATCAACATTTTGTTCAAGAAAGATAAAATTGATCTGTTCCAAGTATCACTTCAGGTTGGTGTCAGGAAGGAGAAACAGAAGATAAATTCGGTCCCAGAGCTGATTTTATAATACCGAGCTGCCTCACTTGGCTTAAATCGTTCACAAAATTCATAAGATAGATTTTCAGCCCTGATGGAAAAGCTTCCCAATCTGCAACATTTCACCATTTCATATTGTAATGCAGCGCCCTTCCAGTGTAATTTCTGTCATCTATTTTGAATTAAGTTTTGATAAATTAAAAATTAGTTCTAAAACGACTTGCCTGGCTTGTCATTAACGTTCTCCTGTGGTGATATAATTTACTTTGCTGCATTTCATACCGGGCTCACCCCATTTTCATTAAATAATTAAAAAAAAAACACCCCTCATTATTCTTAGGTCGCGAACACCAAGGTATTTGTTCACGAATGCCACCAAAGGTTTGTAATTTGAAAATAATGTATTTAGTTAGTTAAACATTTGTTCTGAATGCATGCAAAGGCAGCCTTATTACCAAGAAAGATTAAGTTCTCAAGATGAAGCGTTTGTGATAATTAATAATATCCTCCGTCGACTTAATGTGGTTAGGGTGAAATCTATCTTCCAAATAAAGAAGGAGAAGAGAATAAATGAGCACCCTGGATCATATGCAACTTTCAGAGGAAATTAAAATTTCAGCTGATGAGCTGCTCATCGTGAAGGTTTGTCTCTCATGGCAACAACTGGGTCTATCCAAAACTGGATCTCTTTGCTTAGTCATCTACCAAATTTTCCTCTTGTTTTTTTATTTCCCAGAAATGAAAACCTCAGAGAAAGAGAGAGAGAGAGAGACAGCAGAGCATATCCCAAGATAGAGGGCTGCCAATCCATACAGTGGGTTGAGGAATTGCAGCCATTTCCTTGCTTTGGTGCTAATTCACTGTCTTTTTGAGGTTCTTTTCAAAGTCCAAGTCCTCTCCATCATCGTGGTTTTAAGGCTGAAAGAAATGAATGGCAAACTGAACGCTTGCTTGTCTTCAGAATGAAAATAATAATAATAATAATAATAATAAAAAATAGCAGACTTTTCTGGGATATGCTTGAGCTCCGTTGTGTTTATCTAAGTTAGCTTACCAGGAAACCTGATTCACGAAGTTCTTGA
>NW_028148125.1:0-37287 GCF_947247035.1 Vipera ursinii | reverse complement strand
AGCTAATTTGTAAAATGGCTGATTAAAAGATTATGAGTATTAATAGCACAATGTAATAAATGATTTTAAACCTACTGACAGAATTCAAGCAAACTGTAATCAGCATGAGTTTGAACCTATTATAATAAAGAGATACTTACTACATTAACATCTGGCTCTATGTCACATTGAAGGGATATATGTTTGTGTCTGTGTCTGTGTCTGTGTACACACACACAAAACACACACACACACACACACACACACACACACACACACACACACACATATATATATATATATATATATATATATATATATATATATATATATGGATCTTTGGTTATTCAGGTTTTTCCCCGCATAGAACTAAAGGTGTAGGAGCGACGTTTCGACGGAATCCCATCCGTCATCATCAGGCTGGTGTCTTCTGCTTCCTTCTTCTGGGAGAAGCATATGTGTGTGTGTGTGTGTGTGTAAGGGATGCGGTGGCTAAGTGGGTTAGGACGCTGAGCTTGTCGATCAGAAGGTCGGCAGTTTGGCGGGTCGAATCCCGAGTGCCGCATAACAGAGTGAGCGCCTGTTACTCGTCCCAGCTTCTACCAACCTAGCAGTTCGAAAGCACGTAAAAATGCAAGTAGAAAAATAGGGACCACTACGGTGGGAAGGTAACAGCGTTCCGTGTGCCTTTGGCGTCTAGTCATGCCGGCCACATGACCACGGAGACGTCCTCGGACAAGTGCTGGCTCTTTGGCTTTGAAGCGGAGATGAGCACCGGTCCCTAGAATCGGAAATGACTAGCACGCATGTGCGGGGGAACCTTTACCTTCTCATGCATGTTTCACATTATAAGAACAACTTATTTATATTGAGATTCATTCTGTTTAACTAAACAATATGTGCCAGGCTGTCATTGCAGGATGTATTTCTGGTATGTGCATATGAGCCAATGGTCTCTCTCAAAGAGATATTTTTAGCACTGAGAGAGATTAAAACCCTCGGACCCATTGTGTTGAGAAAGCCCTGCTGGGATACATCTCCAAAAATCAAAATCAAAAACAAATTCAATAAATATCAGTACTGATCTGCCAAAATTCTCTAAGACAATCTGGGGTCATAACAAAAGCAGAACAAAGCTTATTCTATTAGACAACTTTCTTTAATTGCAGACATGCAGATTTTAAAAAAATAGTACCAATAGCAAAAGCACTTAGACTTATATACCAGTTCATAGTGCTATCTCTAATCAGTTTATAGAGTGAGCATGTTGCCCCCGACAATCTGACTCCTCATTTTACCAACCTCAAAAGGGTGGAAGGCTAAGTTAACCCTGAGCCAGTCAAGATCGCACTGCTGGCAGTGGGCAGAGTGAGCCTGCAATATTGCATTTTAACCATTGTGCCACCAGGACTCTTAAGGAAGAGGACACAAGCTCTAATCAATGGCTATAATCAATCATGAGGACTAGACATGTTTCCATTACAGTTATAGGACAATACACTGGAATTTTTGATGAAGGTAGCAGATAACAAATTGATTCTCATGATTGTAAATATATAATGTTGTTGACAGCTACAATTTAAATTAGAAATGGACCAAAATATGACTATTGTACCTAATATTTAAGCAATATTTTGATTAGTATTTGATCACTATACATAACCAAGAAACATAAACAATGGAAAATAATCCAAACTTATAAGGACATCAGTAATAACTGTAATAAGATACTTCAAAAGAGAGTCAGCAGTAATTGACTACTTCTATAAACAAGCATCCTAAACATTTATGGATGCCAGATAATGAATTCTGAATCATTAACTTACTTGAACATTATAAATATGAATGTTACACAATGATTTCCTATCTTCAAAATTCATTAAGAATCTTGAATAGTAAATCAGCTACAAATAGTTCAGTTGTCATGTAATATTAAACATTTATGTTCTGATTATCAGATGTTCTGAGTAACCGTAACCTTAATTAAAGTTAGAAGGGTGGAAATTATAATAATGCCAAAGGTCTGAAATGGATGATTATTCTTAGTAAAAGTTATTTTATTTTGTCCTTTAGAGAAAAGCTTTTTTTCCTCCAATTTTTGCAGAGTTTGACAAGGCACAAACCAATATTGGGGGAAAAAAGACTTTTATATTGGGGCTGAAAATGCACCAATGTATCCCCAAAAGTCTTTTTTCTTATCCACATATAAACAGATTCACAGACAATCTATACAAATCTTAAATATATTATGCACTACCTCATTTAAGAAATAAAATGAAAGTTTTTTTAAAAAATGAAATGTGCATTTTTTTCAGTTTCATAATTTCCATCCCTTCTTACATACAGGAGCTCATCATATCTAAGTTGTATGTTTCCTTTTAGGGGCAATATATTTCTGAAGATCAGAGCCTGGCTGTTTGGAAAGTTAATGATGACTTCTTGAAAGTTTTTAAAATGTAATGTAAATAAATAAATACAGTGTTTTAAAGCAACAATCAAGGTAGTAATAATATGGTATTTCTAGAAGCCAGGGAGAAAAAGGAAATGGAAGATAAAACAAGGCTGTCTGTCAGAACTCAAAAGTTGTTTCTTGGGACTAGCAGACATTTTCTTCATGCCTTGCATTTGGCAGGCATAATAAATTAATTATCAATAAAGGCACCGCAAAGCTTAGGAGTGAGGTTGCAATGATCCGTGATGGATCAGGACAAAAACTACAGCAGCCCAAGCCATCAAGCAAAGATATAAGTCAATATGGTTTAGGAGTGCAGAGAGGTTGAGGGCAACAATACATCATTTTTTTTTATTTTGTGGAGCTCTTAAGCTACTGTCTAATGCATGGGATGCATTTGTGCAGCCCCTCCATTCAGCAGGTGGAAGCCCCTGATTGGCTTTGCCTGGGCTTAAAAGCCAAGCAGGACTTAGCTGGGTTGGTACTTGAATGGGAAACTGCCAGGGAATTTCATTGAGGATCATTCCCAACAGCCTCTATCAATGAGAGGATGAAGTGCAATGTGGAACTCCAAAGCTGCTTACGGGGAAACTTTGACCCAACAAAATTAGAAGAGACTATGAGCAGACAGCCATAAAGAAGCCACGGAAAGAGTTCCTTGAATTGCTTCTGTTTAGAATGCCATAATTAAACAAAATACTTGTCGTCTATTGGACGGAAAATGCTAAGACCAACAGAATCAACAAGATACTTAGGAAATCCCTGCTTGGTCTTATTCACCAGAGAGCTTGCTAGACATAATCAGGTTGAAAAAATATTTTTCTTTGTCTACGTTAAAATACTGTGTGCATTTATGTGCATAACATGAAATGGAATTTCGACTAGAGGGAACAGGATATTTGAGCAGACAGTCAAGGTAATCTATTACAAAAAGAATTGTTACTGTATTTTACCTAACTCAAAGGGTTGTTGTGAAGATGCAATGAAGAGAGATTGTTGAACTCCTGGACAAGACATGGGACAGACATCTAAGGAAACAAACAAATAAAAATATAATGGTGAACAGATTTGAACAACACTTCAGATATTTTAAAATTCTCTGTGTTGTGTTGATTTTTCAGTCATAAGTACTTTGCCACTCTTTGAAATGCTTTGATTAAAGAGATTTGTACTTTAGTGTTTTCTGATAAAAAGCTGGGCAGCTAACTACAGGTGTTAAATCTATTTCTTGTGTTCAAATCCACTATATGCCTTAAGAAATATAGATAATCCACTATTTCAAAGTATGTATTTCAATAGACTTTTGTTTACATGCCCACCAAACATCATAAAATATCCCTTCATTTTATCAAATGAAAATATCATTTCATTTTATAAGAGCCATGGTGGCGCAGTGGTTAGAATTCAGTATTGCAGGCTAGCTCTGCCCACTGCCAGCAGTTCGATCCTGACTGGCTCAAGATTGAAACAGCCTTCCATCCTTCTGAGGACAGTAAAATGAGGACCCAGGTTGTTGAGGGCAATATGCTGACTCTGTAAACCACTTAAAGAGGGCTGTAAAGCACTGTGAAGCAGTATATAAGTTTAACTGCTATTGCTATTTTGCTCACATTTCCAACATTTGAAGCACCTTCATACATTCTAGATCAGTGGCCCCCAACCTTTGTGGCTTGATGGCCTGGCTGGGAAGGAGGGGGAAAGGAGAACTGGGCCATACAAGCAGCAGGCCGGTGTGGGTACTTAGCCCTTGCATGAGCAGCTAGCCAGTGCACATGAACACAAGTGCCCACTGGCTTGTGCAAACTGAGTTGTGTGTATACCCATGCACTCTCTCTGGCCAGCTACTCATGAATAGACTGCAGCCTGGTAGTAGGCCGGGGCCCAGGGATTGGGGATCCCTGTTTTAGATCAGAGCTTTTCAATCAGTGGTACAGGTACCACCTGTGGTACATTGGCACCTAGCAGGTGGTACGCGACCATCCTAGAAAAGTGGTAGCCATGGAGGGGAATGAGCTGATCCAATGGCAGTACCGCACAAGCCTGAGTGAGAGATGGCTGGAGCTGCAGGGCTGTCAGGGCTGTCAATCAGTGGTACAGGTACCACCTGTGGTACATTGGCACCTAGCAGGTGGTACGCGACCATCCTAGAAAAATGGTAGCAGAGGAGGGGAATGAGCTGAACTGGTGGTAGCACCGCATAAGCCTGAGCGAGAGATGGCTGGAGCTGCAGGTCTGTCAGGTTTTTGACACCTTGCTAGGCGACTGGTGGTACTTGGATGTTGCCATATCCTAAAAGTGGTACAATGGGTGAAAAAGTTGAAAAACCTTGTTCTAGATAACTTCCCTGGCATCATGTACTAATGTACTAACAATACATCATTTTTAAAATTTATATGTATATGTATGTTTGTGTGTATATGTGTATACACACACACATATATATACATATATACATATATATATATATATATATATATATATATATATATATATATATATATATATATATATATGTGTGTGTGTGTGTGTGTGTGTGTGTGTGTGTGTGTGTGTGTGTGTGTGTGTGTATAACATTATATATATATATATATATATATATATATATATATATATATATATATATATATATATATATATATATATATAATATTATGTATGTGTGTGTGTGTGTGTGTGTGTGTGAAGTATTTGTCAAGGCTTTTTTTGAATACACCTTGCTAATTAACTCTTTCTTTCCTGTTTTTGCCTAGCCCAAGGCTATCCACAGGATATAGTCAACTTATGACAGCTCATTATTTGTGTAAATTATTCAAATTGCTAATAAAGAATTAGGGAGGCTGAGATGGCCATTTCGAACTTATTTTGTTCTCATCAGTCAGTCATACCCTTTATCTGAGATTCGAACCTGGGCTGATTATATATTAGGCAGTTGTTTTAATTCCCTGAGCCACAGCTTCTTTCTTTATTAGCAGGAAGCAAGGGAGATATGTGTTAAGTATTTGTCAAGGCTTTTTTTTAATACACCTTGCTAATTAACTCTTTCTTTCCTGTTTTTGCCTAACCTAAGGCTATCCACAGGATATAGTCAACTTATGACAGCTCATTATTTGTGTGTGTGTATATATATATATATATATATATATATATATATATATATATATATATATATATATATATATATATATATATGTTTAAGTATTTGTCAAGGCTTTTTGAATGGACCTTGCTAATTAACTCTTTCATTCCTGTTTTGGCCCGACTCAGGGCTTATCCACAGGACATAGTCAACTTATGACAGCTCATTATTTGTGCAAATTATTCAAATTGCTAATAAAGAATTTGGGAGGCTAAGATGATCATTTCGAACTCTTTATGTTCTCATCAGTTAGTCATACCCTTTATCTGAGATTCGAACCTGGGCTGATTATATATCAGGCAGTGTTTTAACTTCCTGAGCCACGGGTTCTTTCTCTCTTTTATTAGCTGGAAGGCAAGGCAAATGTATGTTTAAGTATTTGTCAAGGCTTTTTGAATGGACCTTTCTAATTAACTCTTATATAACTCTTATATATATATTATAAATAAAAGTATTACTATAAAAATAATACTATAATACTGTATTAAATTGGACATAAATTAGATTCGACCTCATCAGTGAAGTCTGTGTGTGGACTTTGAGGACTATACTGAAGATAATTCCATATTCAGTGTGATACTCTGTATATTATATCTTTCAATTTGTAAAATACTTCTGTAGTGTAAACCATCAAACTTCAGTGTTAAATATACCTTCACATTAGTGCATATGGATTTGTGCAGAATGGATCACATTAGAAAAAGATTGAAACACAGCTTTTTATTTAGGAATTCAAATTGGCTTGGATGGCAACTTCAAGGGAGAAAATTTTGACAGAACAGGTGATATACTGGAGATGAACAGGGTCAATCCTTCCATTTTCTGCATAGCAGTAATGATACCTCATCACCACACTTAAATGGCTGTGGAGTGCATTCTTAAATAGCAATACCACCTAGATTTATATACCTGCTTTAAAGTGCTTTACAGCCCTCTCTAAGTGGTTTACAGAGTCAGCATATTGCCCGCCCAACAATCTGGGTCCTCATTTTACCAAGCTCAGAAGGAGGGAAGGCTGAGTCAACCTTGAGGCAGTGAGACTCGAACTGCCAAACTGCTGGCAGGATCTGCTGCAGAATTAGCCTGCAGTACTGCATTCTAACCACTATGCCACCAGGGCTCTTAAAAACTAGATAATATTCTAGATAATTACATCTAATTTAACCTTGTGCTCTAATGACTGCCATAAAGACATAGACCAACAGATTATAATTACACTTCTAAAGCATGCCTACCTATCATAAATTAATTAGAATGCTCTTCTTGACATGCTCGTTTTATATTTACAAAGAGAATTCCTCTATCCTATGTTCACACCTTCATCAGCTATAGTCTAACGTAGCACATTGGATGAAAAGTTTCATTATTCATCTTCATATTGATGGGCTCTAACACTGAATTCTAAAGGCTTTCTGCACTCATGTAAAAAGCACTGAGTCGCTTCCTGGTTGAAAGGATTAGCTGATGACATCACCATTGCTCAGGGGATGCCCAGTAGGGGCCTCCTTCTATGTCCCCAAGAGGAGCTGGAACAAAGGACAAGAGCTCATCCCACCTCACAGCAGTACTTGGGTCTTGAACATGGGCTTGCTAACTTCCAAACCAGTATCCTAAGCACGAGAGCCACCATGTTCCATTGTAAAGGGTGAGATGACCAGAAGAAGAAAGAATACTAGTCAGCCAGGTATATCACTTAGGAGCATCCATTTTGCTTCAGAATGGCTTAACGGTGTTGACTGGTTTGTGTTGCTATTTCCTTCACTAAAAGCACTTAAAATTAAGGTGTATTAAATCTGCTTGATCATTCACAATAAATAATTCAGCCTGTGGAATTTAACATCTTTCTCTACTCACAAATTATCTACAAAGAGGTCACTCTTTGGTTAATTATTCAATGAATTTTGTAATGAACATTTCCAACTCAGCAAAAGGCTATTGTTCCCAAAGTGTTATGCTGGAAATGGCTGGAATGCTGAGGCACTAGGTAAATGTAGTCTGCTGAAAAATACCGTAAGCTTTGGAGCATTCCCATTCAAAAAAATAAAAATAGAGAGTTGTTTCTTGAAAACATGAAGCCTCCTGTAATCCACAAAACTTGTACAAATGGATCTTTCACAAAGATCAGACACTGTTAATGTAACAATAAACATGGCACCTGTTTCTCTATGTTTCTCTTTCTCTACAACCAGCATCACAGTTAAGTGGGGAGTTAAGCCATGCTTAATTGAAGCCTATTTATTTTTCCATAAGTACAATAAATATCTCCCAAGTAGCTTCTCTCAAAGGTCTGACAAGCAGAGAGCAGACCAGACTAGAAAATTTTCCAGCAAATTCACACGACAAATTGAGTGGATTGAATTCTTCAAGAGTCTACTGGCCGAAAGAGCTCAACTAGGTGAAAAGAATGATTGGTAGCTGATCTACTTTATTTGGAGAGAGCATTATGGTTCCATGGGTAGTTCAAATGGGGGCTTGAAAATAGCAGTTCTGGACATTCTCCCTCTGATGCAAATATTCAATTTCCCCCTTTAAGACATATGATTCCATCCAATCAAGGATTAGAGTACATTACATTTTACGAATGTCAGTGAATAAAGCCAATAAGAGGGTGCTATACTAAGATGTGACTGGGATCATCTGAAAACATTCTCTTTTTACTTGTTGACACTGTGGTGTCAGTTACCAGAACAACAGTTGTTTTCCTTGTCTCACAAACACCTTATCTTTATAAATCACTAGTGTGAAGATGGGTTCTATGGGACACAAGTGGGGAGACATGAGGAGAACAAGAAAGAACAATAGATACCTCATTATTCCTCAAAATTATTGTCCTTTGGAATTTCATTAATGTGGAGAAGGACCAGATTCTGGGGCTAAACTGTTCTAGAGTATGGGAGCCACCACATGGGTCATTGTAATTACCATTCCCCTCCCAGGAGGGATCCTCAACAAGTCCACTCTTTCTGATGTCATTTGAAGAGGTGGACACCATCTGGAGAAGGTGGCTTCATAGAAAGGCAAGCCCTGGGACCATTGGGAAATAGGAGGACTATGAATTTCATTAATTTTTGAAACAAAGATCCAAGAAGAACAAAAGAGTGAACCACCCTTGAATGGTTGCCAACTTCCAACCCTAACCCTACCCAACATGGATACATCTATATAGTTCCCAGAAGTTGATCCTAGCTTAAGGAATAATTTATTTATACGTTTATAGAGACTTTAATGGTGAAACTGCCTCTCCCTGCATCAACATATTTAGGTGATAAACTATGCAGGAGATGCACAGTTATTTGTCATGTGGAAGGAGGCATTCTGTCGAGCGCTGGGAAATCAGGAGAAGCAGGCAGTTCAAATGAGTATAAAGATTTGTTTCCAAGCTTAAGCTCTCTATAAAAGTCTGAGCTACTAATGGTGAAAGGAATGAGCAGGAATTAAGAAGGCATTCAAGGTGGGTGGGAGTTAGATCTCTTGCACGTGTGCAGGGATTTGTGACTTATGATGCATTTGACCCCTCCCTCAGGCTCAGCCTGGTTATCTCCTACATGTTCTCTGGTATCAAGGAGAGAAGCAACCTGGATTCAAGGAGACACTTCCTAACAGTGAGAACAATTAACCAGTGGAACAGCTTGCTTTCAGAAGGTGTAGGTCAGGGGTAGACAACCTTGGCTCTTTTATGACTCGTGGACTTCAACTCCCAGAATTCCTGAGCCAGCTATGCTGAGGGAAAAGGGAGAGGTTTCCAAGCTGAGCCATGCTGGCTCAGGAATTCTGGGAGTTGAAGTCCACGAGTCATAAAAGAGCCAAGGTTGCCTACCCCTGGTGTAGGTGCTTCATCACTGGAGGTTTTTAAGAAGAGACTGGACAGTCACTTGTCTGAAATGGTACAGGGTCTCCTGCTTGAGTAGATTGGACTAGAAGACCTCCAAGGCTCCTTCCAGCTCTGAACTGAAAAATTGAATCACTCTCGGATTACAGAACACACTGTTTTATGAAGCAAATTCCCATTATTCCTCTTTATACGCAGTATATCTATGAAGATTAATCTCTTGCACCAGGTTTCTTATTGCTTATTGCTTGATCGTGATTTTAATTTCTTTAAATAATAATTACAACTTTGTATTTTAACCATTGTTAGCCACCTCGAGTGCTCATTTGAGTAGAAAGGCAGGATATAAGTAGAATAAAATACAAAATAAATAAGCTTGTCTTGATGGTACCCTGTTTCTTGCAGACATTCAAATCACTGAGAAAAGAAACTGAGAAGAATAAAAGCTCTCTTTCAATCAACACACACACACACACACACACACACACACATAAATATACATTCAAAGTAATTGAAAGCTGTTTAAAATATGAGAAACGTGAACAGATCATATAATAGCTGCACTGCAATTAGTGCGGTTCCAGCAGAATAAGAAAAATATCAGATTTAGGCGATGTGCATTTTGGATCTATCTTTCAGACCCTGGTTGTTCTTATTGCTGCTATTTTTAATATTTAACACATTTTGTTTACTGTTATGTTAGAATGATTATCGAGATGAATGTGGTTATGTCTGGAAGGGATGCTTTCTTATCATGAATGGAATGAAGTTACTCTAAGGCAGGCATGTCAAACACAAGGCCCAGGGGCCAGATCCGGCCCGCGAACTGGTTTCATGTGGCCCGCAAAGCCATCCTGGAAACAGTGAGGGAACGGCCCCCGCTGCCTTGGCCCTGGCCCAGAGACCCTCCTTCTGCCAGAGACCCTCAGATCCCACTCCTGCCCAGGCCCCCATAGGCACCCTTGATGCGAACGATGCAGAGCTGGCCATGCCTACCCAGTAGGCCACGCCCACCCTGGCCATACCCACCCGGCCCCTTGAGGGCAACCGCAATGCTGATGCGGCCCTCAGTGAAATTGAGTTTGACACCTCTGCTCTAAGGAAAATATTATTGGACACCCATTTTTCTATTATTATTATTAGAAACTTTTATTCATTAAACATGAAACTCAGTCAACTGAACACTCAAATTGACTGGCACTAATGGTTGACACGGGTTGCTGCCAGCATCCTAGATGTCAACCAGGTATCTCCTTAAAATGTAAGATGTTCCGAGTAGCGCAGGGTTTTTTTTGTAGCTTTGCTAGAGTTATTGCAGGAAGTTGCAATTTCTTGATGCATTTTGCAAAGTTTTTGGACATAGTCCCCAGTGCCCCGAGGACAATAGGTATCACTGTTACACATTTCATCCATAATCGCGCAATTTTGATGGCCAGGTCGTGGTATTTCATAATTTTTTCCAGTTCTTTTTCTTCAACTCTGGCATCTCCTGGTACGGCGATATCAATCAGCTGTACGCTTCGGTTCTCTATGACTGCGATATCTGGCGTGTTGTGTTCCAAATGGCGATCTGTCTGTATTCGGAAGTCCCACAAGATCTTCACCCTCTCATTCTCGACAAATTATTATTATTATTATTATTATTATTATTATTATTATTATTATTATTATTATCATCATCATCATCATCATCATCATCATCATCATCCTTACAAGTCACAACTTTGCCGAGCTCATTTTCTGTGAACCCACATGCTTTCCAGCCTCATTATCACCCTATTAGCACACGCAAGATTACAATGTGTTTCAGAAGTGGGGGCCAGACGTTCGGATTTACTGTAACGGTGTTCTGCAAACACAGCCCCTTTTCACACAGAAAGCCACACCATCTCATTGAAACCATATGCCTCTTTTTTTTTAGTGCTTGGGTCCTAAAACAAGGCACTTATTCCCCTAATAATATTTTCCAATACAGTAAATACGTACAGGGGCAGTCAGATGTCAGTGGAAACATCAATAAGCATACGTTGGTGTGTGTGTGTGTGTGTGTGTGTGTGTGTGTGTGTGTGTGCATGCATGAATTAGTCACTGTGCCACCCGGAGCCCCTGGAACAATGAGCTGCTCTGTGGAAGACCCTTGAGTGGAAGCCGATTTGCCTCTTAATCCAAATGAATAATTAATGATAATTATCATGCTGCAGTTATTATCTGTGATAATAATATATCCGTAAGGTGAATAAATTCAATCCGCTACTATGCAGAAATGGCAACTCATAATATTCCTAAGAAATACAGACGCAATTATCGGTATTAACGGTCAAGAAGGGAAGGGGTTACTGTTAGAAGGAAGAGATTAGGGATCAAGAATTAGAGAACCAAATAAAAAAAACCTCTTCTTTGGAAGGAAAGAGTGAAAAGATGAACTTTCAACAGTTTTATGGTAGCTAGTGGACTTTTCCTTGCTTTTTCAGGCCAATGGGAGCTTCTTTCTAAGAGTTATGAGTCTCCTTAATTTATTCTAGGAAGAATTGGGAAAATCCATTTGCTAATTACTAATTGACATGTATCTATTGCATCCTTGCTAATATATTACCTAGTGCTTTAAAAAATCCATAAAGAGCCTTAGAGGTGCTTGTCAGTTGAACAAAGAAATATGACCCTACAAGTATATAATGTAGGGTTGTACAGTTATAATATCTACATTATAAAAATCCAGACAGACAGCTGTCATTACTAAATAGCAATAGCACTTTGACTTATATACCACTTCACAGCACTTTACAGCCTCTTCTAAGTTCTTCTTCTTCTTCTTCTTCTTCTTCTTCTTCTTCTTCTTCTTCTTCTTCTTCTTCTTCTTCTTCTTCTTCTTCTTCTTCTTCTTCTTCTTCTTCTTCTTCTGTTTAGGTTTAGGTTTAGGTTTATTAAATTTATATGCCACCCTTCTCCCTGAGGACTCAGGGCGGCTCACAACAATAAAAAGTTAAAAGATATAAATACAAAAATTAAAAGAGGATTAAACAATATAAGAAATAAGAACAATTTAAACCAATAAAAAACCAAATTTAAAAACTATGATCAGTCCAGGCCTGCTTGTTGGAATAACCAGGTCTTTAGGTCACAGCGGAAGGACCGAAGGTCAGGGGCCATCCGCAGCTCCTCTGGGTCGGTGTGCCCACAGAGAAGGCCCTCCCCCTGGGGGTCGCCAGCCAGCATTGCCTGGCCAACGGCACCCTGAGGAGGCCGACTCTGTGGGAGCGGACCGGGCGATGGGAGGTTGACATTGGCAGCAGGTGGTCTCGCAAGTACCCAGGGCCTAAGCCATGTAGGGCTTTAAAGGTGATTATCAGCACCTTGAATCGCACCCAGAGGGCAACCAGAAGCCAGTGCAGCTTGTGCAGGAGTGGTGTAACATGGGAGTATCGAGATACTTCCATAAGCATGGTCGCATTTTGCACCAGTTGAAGCCTCCGGGCGCACTTCAAGGGCAGCCCCATGTAGAGAGCATTGCAGTAATCCAGGTAAGAGGTGACAAGGGCATAGGGCATCTCGGTCCAAAAAGGGGCGCAACTGGCATACCAGGCAAACCTGTGCAAAAGCCCCCCTGGTCACGGCAGTTAGATGATCTTCCAAATTAAGCCGTGAATCCAGGAGGACACCCAAGTTGTGAACCCTTTCTGAGGGGGGCAATAGCTCCCCCCCATCAGAAGAGATGGAATCTGTTGGACAGTATGAGATGCCGATATCCACAGCCACTTGGTCTTAGAGGGGTTCAGCCTGAGCCTGTTCCTTCCCATCCAGACCCGCACCGCCTCCAGGCACTGGGACATCATGTCAAGGGCATCACTGGGTTGGCTCGGGGTGGAGATAAACAACTGGGTATCATCGGCATATTGGTGATACCTCACCCCAAAGCCACGGATGATCTCACCCAGCGGCTTCATATAGATGTTGAACAGGAGGGGGGGAGAGAACTGACCCCTGAGGTACCCCACAAGAAAGGGGCCTCGGGGTAGATCTCTGCCCCCCTGCCACTACAAACTTCTCCTCCTCCTCCTCCTCCTCCTCCTCCTCCTCCTCCTTCTTTTTCCCTAAACCTAGTTTTTTTTCTGTCAGAAGAACCTGGAATGAGATGCCTGCCTAAATGTGAAATTCTCACTTCCTTGGAAGAAAAGGCACAAAGCAATGAGTTAGGTATGAGGTTAGAGGTATTTGTGCTCAACACAGTTCTCTCCAAGCCTTGGAGCCAATATTTCACCTAGCACAATCCAACCCAAATGCTAAATTTAGGTTATGAAAACTCTCTCCCCACAAGCTTTGTTAGGAAAAGAGACTCCTGTTGTGTGCATACTAATTTGTGCATTTAAGGGATTTGTGGGCTGCTGTCCAAAACTTAAGAATTTTGTCAAAGCATCTCACAATTAGAAAGCTATAAATGAGTACAGTGTGCCGTATCCAATCTGGGTCATTCACCAGGACCAGAGGCTTTATCTTCTGAGCTTTCAGATTTGTACTGGAGCCCATCCTCAGGAAATTCTCTCTAGCAGAGTATGTCTCTAAGTTCAAAAGACCTCTGTTCCCAGTGACTGACCCAGATTGGATTCTGTTAATCTTGTTTACCATCCAGTTCACATTGGACAGCCTATAGATTTGATTGATAGAGAAATGGATGGATGGATGGATGGATGGATGGATGGATGGATGGATGGATGGGAGAGATGATGGATAGATGGATAGATAGATAGATAGATAGATAGATAGATAGATAGATAGATAGATAGATAGATAGATAGATGACAGGTGATAGATAGATAGATAGATAGATAGATAGATAGATAGATAGATAGATAGATAGATAGATAGACAGACAGACAGACAGACAGACAGACAGATAGATAGATAGATAGGATAGATGACAGGAGAAAGAAAGAAAGAAAGAAAGAAAGAAAGAAAGAAAGAAAGAAAGAAAGAAAGAAAGAAAGAAAGAAAGAAAGAAAGAAAGATAGGTAGGTAGAGGGGTAGAGGGGTAGAGAGGTAGAGAGATAGAGGGATAGATTCCCCAGTCATGTTATCTGTCTGGAAAGCATCTTTTAATCAAAGGTAAATAATAAACCTGCACAAAGCAGCTCTGATTTTTCTGGAACTGAGTGGAACTGAAGATTCAAGATCCAAGCTCAATATGCCTCTATCTGAGATGCTTCAGAGTTATAGGGAGAAGGGGAGGTATGTCCATAAGAGATAATAAATAGGGATCAAAACATTGAAGCTGCTTCATTTTATAGGTAGATGAAATGATAGTAGAAAAATTTGTCCTTTAGAGTGCATTAGCCTTGCCAAGCTTCAGCCAAAAATCTTCAACAGCTTCACTGCCATATATTTCCAATACTTTTCTGCACATCTTTTAAGGCAGACATAACAGGGATGCAGATATATATATATACATACATACATACATACATACATACATACATATATATATATATATATATATATATATATATATATATATATACATACATACATACATACATACATACATACATACATACATACATATATATATATATATATATATATATATATATATATATATATATATATATATATATATATATATATGTTTTCTGAGGTTTTCGCGGGTGCCTGTATGTGGATCCTTGGTTTTTCGGGTTTTTCCCCGCGTAGAACTAAAGGTGTAGGCGCAACGTTTCGACGAAATCCCATCCGTCATCATCAGGCTTTAGCTTCCTTCTTCTGGGAGAAGCATGTGGCTGTTTGTTCCTCTTTTTTAAACTGCCAGAGGGGGTGTGTTCTGTGGAGGTGTGCTCTGATTGGGTAGGGGACCAAGTGTGTTCTGATTGGGTGGGAGTGTGTTTTGAATGGTGGGTGTGTTCTGATTGGGTGGGGGGGTGTTCTGAGTGGATGGGCTGGTCTCAGCTGCCAGCTCCAGACCTGAGCTGGTGAGTTGTGCTGCTTTTGTTCGGCTTCGTGTTTGTGGTGGTGCCATGTTTTTATAGTGGGTGTCAGTTTGCTTATTGTGTGGTTTGGAGGGGTTTAAAGTGGCTGATGTTGCAGCTGTAGTTAGGTTTCTGTTTTGTGGTTGTGTGTCTTTATCGTTGTGGGTTCGGATTTGCTTTTTGAATGGTTGTGTGGTGGTGATGTCATGTGATGTTATCATGAGTTTGGGTCTGGTATCATTCTTTGTGGTTGGGCTTCGTCTGTCAATCAAGGCGGGTTTCCAAATGGCTGGTAGACGAGAGGTATCATCTCGTTTATTCATGCTGTGGGGGCGTTTTTCTATCTCAATGGCTTCTCTGATTATTCTGTTGTTAAAATGTTCAATTTTGGCGATAGTTTTGGTTTTTTTAAAATCAATTTCATGTCCCGTGGCTTCAAAGTATTGGACCAGGGATGAAGTTTGTTCTCCCTTTCTGAGTGAGTTTTTGTGCTCTTCAATGCGTGCACTTATTCTTCTGTTGGTCTGTCCGATGTATGTGGTGGGGCAGGTGGTGCATGGGATTTCGTATACTCCTTGGTTTTCTAACCCAATTATGTCCTTGGGGTTTCTTAGGATGGTGGATATTTTTCTGTCTGTGTAGAATGCTGTTTTGATGTTGTGTTTTTGGAGGACCTTGCTGATTCTGTCTGTGGTCCCTTTTAAGTATGGGAGGAGGGCTTTGCCATTTTCTTGTTCTCTGTCTTGGGTTTTTGTGGGTGTCTCTCTTCGGATTAAGTTGGTAATCGTGTTTCTTTGGAATCCATTGGCTGTTAGTACATCAGTGAGAGTGTGTAGTTCGGTTTTTAGGTGTTGTTCGTCAGCTAGGTGTTTTGTTCTGGAGATGTGTGTCTTGGCTACGGAGTTGATCTGTGCTGGGTGGTGGTGTGAGAGTGCGTTCAGATAGCGGTTTGTGTGTGTTTTTTTATGGTAGATAGTGTGTCCTAGGGAGCCGTTGGATTTCTTGTAGACTAAGACATCAAGGAAGGGAAGTTGATTGTTAGCTTCCATTTCCATGGTGAATTGTATTTTGGGGTGTAGGCTATTGAGGTGTATGAGGAAGTCATCCAGTTTTTCTTTGCTGTGTGGCCAGATTACGAAGGTGTCATCTACGTATCTGAGCCAGAGTTTGGGTTTGTGGTTGGATTTTTCTAGAGCGAGGGTTTCAAAGTGTTCCATGTAGAGGTTTGCGATGACAGGTGAGAGGGGTGATCCCATGGGTGCTCCTTCCATTTGTTTGTATCTTTGTCCATTGTAGATGAAGTATGTGTTAGATAGGCAGTGGTTGGTCAGATCTAGGATGTGTTTTGGGGGGTTGTATTTATTTAGGATAGCTGTCAAGGCTTCTTTGATTGGCACTTGGGTGAAGAGGGATACAACATCGAAGCTCACAAGTAGGTCACAGGGCTGTAAGTTTAGTTTACTTATGATCTCTATGAATTGGAATGAGTTTTGTACGTGTGAGGTGATGGAATTTGCATAAGGCTGTAGTTGTTTGGCAAGAAATTTGGCTAGATTTTGTAGAGGTGAGCCTATGGAGCTGACTATGGGTCTGAGTGGGGTTCCTTCTTTGTGTATCTTGTGCAGACCATAGAGCTTAGGACATCTGGATGATTTTTCTCTGGGAATGATTGTTTTCTGGATCTCTTCACTGATGGGGGTGGCTTTTATTTTTGATTTTGTGGTTTTTTCCAGGTAGGTGGTGGGATCTGTCTTGAGGAGTTTGTATGTGGAGTCTCGGAGTAGGTTGGATAATTTGGTATGGTAGTCAGATGAGTTCATTACCACCGTGGCGTTGCCTTTGTCTGCTGGCAGAATGATTATGCTGGTGTCATTTTTTAGGTTAAGTAGTGCTGTCTGTTCCTCTTTGGGTAAGTTGCTTTTGGGTGGTTTGTTGGTGCAGAGGATGTTGGTAACTTCGAGTCTGATTTTGTTGGCGTCATCAGGGTTAATTTTGGTCACCGTCTGGAGAGCTGAAACAGAGACTGCCTACAAAACAGACACACACACCAATAAACTCCGAAGACTAAAGGAACACCAGAAACAAACCCCTCCTCTCCCACAGCAACACATGAAACAAACTGTTCACAACATCTCAGATAGGATTCTCACCAAAGCCGAAACCAACGTCCTGACTAAAGGATTTAATTTTTGCAGTCGCTCCCAAACACATTCCCACAGAAACCATTATACGCGGAGTCGAATCCAGCCTGAAACGTTGCGCCTACACCTTTAGTTCTACGCGGGGAAAAACCCGAAAAACCAAGGATCCACATACAGGCACCCGCGAAAACCTCAGAAAACATATATATATATGTTAGCAAGGTCCATTCAAAAAAAAAAAGCCTTGACAAATACTTAAACATACATTTGCCTTGCCTTCCAGCTAATATAAGAGAGAAAGAACCCCGTGGCTCAGGAGGTTAAAACACTGCCTGATATACAATCAGCCCAGGTTCGAATCTCAGATAAAGGGTATGACTAACTGATGAGAACATAAATGAGTTCGAAATGATCATCTTAGCCTCCCAAATTCTTTATTAGCAATTTGAATAATATGCATATATATATATATATATATATATATATATATATATATATATATATATACACACATATATATATATATATATATATATATATATATATATATATGTATGTATGTATGTATGTATGTATGTATGTATATATATATATATATATATATATATATATATATATATATATATATGCAAATTATTCAAATTGCTAATAAAGAATTTGGGAGGCTAAGATGATCATTTCGAACTCATTTATGTTCTCATCAGTTAGTCATACCCTTTATCTGAGATTCGAACCTGGGCTGATTGTATATCAGGCAGTGTTTTAACCTCCTGAGCCACGGGGTTCTTTCTCTCTTATATTAGCTGGAAGGCAAGGCAAATGTATGTTTAAGTATTTGTCAAGGCTTTTTTTTTTTTGAATGGACCTTGCTAATTAACTCTTTCATTCCTGTTTTGGCCCGGCTCAGGGCTTATCCACAGGAACTAGTCAACTTATGACAGCTCATTATTTGTGCAAATTATTCAAATTGCTAATAAAGAATTTGGGAGGCTAAGATGATCATTTCGAACTCATTTATGTTCTCATCAGTTAGTCATACCCTTTATCTGATATATATATATATATATATATATATATATATATATATATATATATATATATATATATATATATATATATATATATATATATATATATATATATATATAGTGTAACAGCCTTCAAATTAACTAGAAAAAGCCTACAGAGCTGAACCAGACTGCCACAGTGAAATGCAATGTCCTAGAGATAAATAGGTTACAGTACAGAGAGACTTATTTGAAGACTTACAAGTTGCCTTCAGATAGTTTTGTCACCCCACTGTTCTGAAGAGCAATAAAAATCTGCGTCGGCACCTATTCATGGTAAATAGACATAATCATGTCCCACAAACATGCAGCATTTAAAAATAAGGTTTCGTTCCAGAAAGCATTCTGGACTCATCAGCTTTGAGTCCATCTTTCAAGTGTCCCATGCTGCTTTCAATCTGTGAAACTGCATTATCATAGGAGATAGTTCAATTGTGTTCTGTGCCTGGCCACTTTGCAGTGTCGCCTCTCATCTACCTATTTATTCCACATTCAAGGAGATAGTGCTCATGAACACACTGACCCATGCTAATATCCACACTGCTGTCAAAATCAGATTACCTTTCATCTAATTAAATAAATAAAATAAATAATTAATTGTCCACTTCAGTGAAGTTGCAATATTGGAGGATCTCAAGTTCATTGTCTGCCAGCCTGAAGTCAGTCAGACAACAGCTAGCAGGTGTCAAATAATTTGACTGAGAGACGTTTTGTAACTTGATTATACTGCATAAGCTTTAGCAATTTGTTTTTGAATATTATGGAGTGAGCCTGTGCAGGTGATCTAGAGGTGATTCATTACATGCATAAAGTTCATGACTGATCATCGCCTAATTATGCATCATATTGTCCAGGAAGCACCACACTTCAGAGAGTAGTGGGTTGGGTTAGAAAAAAAATCTGTCAATTCTGGTTTCTCCTATCCATGATTGCAAAACCCAAAGATAGTAATTCCGTCTCCTACAATCCTTTTATGAAAAAAAAATATACAAATTTTAAATGGTTCTCTAAAAGAATCTCCTAGGGTGGAGACGTAGAAATGGCTGCAACAACAGTGAACAGACAAAGAAAACAAAATGATAACATCTTCCATTTGTTTAATTCTTATGAATGAATTAAATGAGAAGAAGGAGGTAGCAGTTTAATTCAGCTCCACAAAGGATAACTGTCTATCATGGATAAGTGAAAATGCAGGGGGAAATAGCTCTTATACTTTTGAAAAGAGATTTAAAATTTATTTTACCTTCCCCCACATATCGTTTGACTCTTAAATTCTGCCATTCCATTTTTGTTTTCTTAGTGATGTTACTTACCCTCAATGTGTGGAAAGCTGGCATTGTATAGAATGCCTAGGAAATCTATAGAGCGCATGATGTTTTTAGGCAAAATGTGAAATGCCTATTTTGTTAAACATGCTATATACCTTCCCTAAGAATTATACAGTATATAATACAATATAATACAGTATGAAAAGAGAGTCATGAAAAGTGTTTAGGTTAGAGTTAACCCTTTACTGAATATATATATATATATATATATATATATATATATATATATATATATATATATACACACACACACACACATGTGTGTGTGTGTATGTGTGTATATATATATGTGTGTGTATATATATATGTGTGTGTATATATATATGTACATATATATATATATATATATATATATATATATATATATATATATATATATATATATATGTGTGTGTGTGTGTGTGTGTGTATGTATGTGTATGTATGAAAGAACAAATGCAAAATAAAACACAGGCTTTTCTAACTGAAAAAAGAACAAGAGAAAAAAAGTGGTATTGACCTACTTAGCAAAGCATTCTGTAGATTTCCTAGGCATTCTATAAAATGCCCAATTTCACACACTGACAATAGCTGTAGAATCATATGGTACAAAATCCTCATTCTTCCTTCATGAGTGGATCTCAGATAAACCCTCTGAGGCTGTTTGCTTTCTGATGTCTCATTCATAGCTGTACACCTTTGCTTGGGCCTTCAAGTTAGCAACAGATAACACAAAGGAATTTCCAAAATTGCCTGTAGCCTGTTACTAGCTATCCTTAGCCTGCCTCCATTACTTGTAACTTTGAACTGGTACCCAGTACTTCAAGGAGGGTGAGCAGGTTTTCCTTAAGCATAAAATAATGTCAGACCTACACAATAATGATGCCTTATTTGATTAGATGACTAGTCCGATTCATTTTTCCATTTTATTTCACCCAATTTTAAACTAGTGCAGCGGGGCTGGCCGAAAGGCTTTGCAGGGGCCTGGCAGGAGAGAGGGAGGTAGGAAGCTGCCGCCGGTTTGGGCGCGGCAGGTGTGGATCGGGTGGAAGGAAAGAAAAGGGGAAGAAGAAAGGGAGGAGGGATGATTGTTGTTGTCAGGAGAGACCAGGTGAAACCAGAGTGTGGGGTTTCATGCGATTCTTTTCCTCTGAAATAGAAGGAGAGAGAGAGAGTTTTATTGCTTTCTTTTGCAGGGGGATATCCTGAGCAAAGGGAAGAGTGAGAGTGAGAAGAGGGAAAGGTTGGTGGGGTTTTAAATTCGGGTTTTAACTAGAAAGGAAGGGGGGATTTGGCCTAGGACTATGAGTGATGAAAGGAGAGAAGGAGAGGCTGCTTGCTCCTGCTTCGGAGATCAGCGACCATCCAAACTTTGATCATTATCACCTGTGCAAGCTGTAGACATTGTGGGAAGCTGCCCTCGTGGGGCAAGCTGTTGCTGCGGAGCACTGAGTATCTTCGCTCGTGCTTCCCGTTGCTCCCCGTAGTTGGAGGGCCTCCCCCCCGTTTTCCCAAGCAGCTTCTGCAAGCCATTGGCTATTATTGTCACGACTGCTAGGCAGTTGATAAACACTGTCACACACTGACTGCCCTGGCTGGGGGTTCATCATCCTTGTTCCTGTAAACCGCTTTGACGATGAGAACCTGCCACCCCTTCACTCCACATGAGTTCCCACTAAAAAGGTCACCTCTATCAACGCCTTGAGAACGCGGCTGCTGAGAGTAACTGAAGTGGGGAGGGCTAGGAGGACCTGGGCTTTGGTGGCCCCTGAGGGGGTTATGCTACATGAGCATTCACTGGTTGCTGGGCATCAGTATTTCCTCTAAGAGATTTTTGTATTCCTGTATCCAATTTTGCACACTGCAATCTGCTGTTTCCTCTCTTAGAGAGTTGACAATGCCACTTTGGTTATGTAAGCAAAAAATACACGGTTCCCCAAAGACTGAAAATAGAAGGATTAAAGCATATTAAGAGGACATCGCAAGATCATACCTATAAACTCTACTCTGTCACATATTTTCTTCAGGGGAAAAAATGTACTTTCTACATTTTTCCTCCTCCTTATACATATGTTCTAATTACAAAAATGGGACATATATGCCATTAAATATTTAGATTAACACAAGTCTCTGAATATATGTATATGTATATGTATATGTATATGTATATGTATATGTATATGTATATGTATATGTATATGTGTATATATATATATATATATATATATATATATATATATATATATATATATATATATATATATATATATGTTTTCTGAGGTTTTCGCGGGTGTTCGTATGTGGATGTTTGGTCATTCGGGTTTTTCCCCGCGTAGAACTAAAGGTGTAGGGGCGACGTTTCGACGGAATCCCATCCGTCATCATCAGGCTGGTGGCTTCTGCTTCCTTCTTCTCCCAGAAGAAGGAAGCAGAAGCCACCAGCCTGATGATGACGGATGGGATTCCGTCGAAACGTCGCCCCTACACCTTTAGTTCTACGCGGGGAAAAACCCGAATGACCAAACATCCACATACGAACACCCGCGAAAACCTCAGAAAACATTATATATATATATATACCGTATATATATATATATATATATATATATATATATATATATATATATATATATATATATATATACACACACATACATACATACATGTATACATACTGTTTGTGTGTGTATGCATCTATATATACATTTATATATGTGCATGTGTGAGAGAGGTGAAAAAATAGTGGGGTTTGGGGGGGATTTGTTTCTTCTTTTCTTTGCGAATGGCTGTTGTTGTTGTTTTTTAAAAAAAGCTGCGCCCTTTATGCGATATTTTCATGTCCTCTCCTAAAGCTCCCGTAAGCACAGTACCCAACAGTCACTTAAAACCTGCAGTGGCATTTGATCCCCTGAGTAAAAGGAACTTGAAGAAAGTATTATTAGTTTATATTTTCAAAAATCAAGCTATTATGTATGTGTGGGTTACAGGAGCCCTTGGGCAGTTTTGTGCAATAATAAACCATTTTATTGTTTATGCAAATGGTAACTGAATTGTTCGCAAGCCAGATCTTACACAATGCCAAATGAAGGGGGGAAAGCAGGGAAATTGTTCCCTATGTGAAGAATGTGGATACAGCTGGCTTTGTTGGAAATGTGCTATTTATTTCCAAAGCTAATTTATCCTGAACATTATTTGCATCAGGCACAGTGGATCAACCAGTTTTAAAACTGAGGGGAGACCTGGATTAGACACTCATTCATAAAACCCACCCTATTCTTTGTATTTGGGGTGGGATGGGAGCAGTTTACAAGGCAATATATTGAGCAGGATATGTCCCTTTACAGCCGAAGCCATGTTAGTTGGAATTCTGGGAACTGTAGTTCATCCTATCTGGAAGACAGTCTTGGCTATAATTAGTAGATTGCTTTTCAGAAATTTTTCCTCAGAGTACCTAATGAGAAAAGAGAATTAGAGAAAGAAGGAAGACAAGGAGAAGCAGGGGAGGGGGGGAAGCAACAAGAAAAAGAATTCCCCTGAAGAAATCTTTTCATCAACATCTTATCTGCTGTGTCCCCTAAGCAACTATATTGGAGGTATTTCAGAACAAGCATGCATCAGATTCTTCTAAAAAAAATCCAGCTAATCCTTAAAATGTGGGTGGGAAGTCAGAAGGCAATGTTAGAATCCTGGGAATGTGGTTTTGTTAGATAATGTGAGGTCCTTGTTCTCAGCTTGGTCTGACTAACACTGATGATGTTACCTAGTTTGGGTAATGAAATGTCTGCAGGAAACATTGAAGCTCAGAGATCACCAAGGACCCCTCATTTCACCCCTGAGCTACAAATATTCTCTGTTATTGGTTTATGGATAATTCTAGAGTAGAAGCTGGTGCTTTGATAACAGTGCAGTTAGAATATTTCTCTCTCATTCTAGGGGTTACTATTTTGTTACAGAAATAATTATTACTGATACTACTGTTGTGGACACTAAGTTGATGTTGAATTTAAGACTTTTAGTAGGGCAATATTGGAAGAAGGAAGAACTGCTGACTATAGAAGAATGGACTTTAAAAGTTTCCAACCTGGCGGAAATGGCAAAGATTTCAGCGTACTTGAAAGACCATTCGCAACAGAGATATATTGTGGAGTGGAAAAAATGGATTGATTATATCCAGAATAAATATGGGACTAAAAAGTTTCATCTAGCATTTGAATAAGTATTGATGTGATATTTATATTGCTTGTAGTTATTTTATAAGAGTTAAAGTGTGATAGATTTAATAGTTTATTGTTGTTTGCATAAGGTAGATTATGATTGTTTGTATTTTTATACCCTGTATTTTGCTCTGGGAAGTCGGGGAGGGGGGAGGGGGAAGGGAGGGAGGTGTTGGGGAGGGTTGGGGAGAGGGGAGGGGGTTGGGAGGGGTTTTGTTTTGTTTTGCTAAAAATAAAATGTACTGTAAAACTTTTCAATAAAAAAAGAAATAATTTAAGTAAGTGCTGGTGTTTGTATGTAGCATCTTGGATCATCAGTTCAACAAGGTGGGACTTGAAACATTAGTGCTGCTTTATAAAACCTTAGTAAGACGACATCTGGAATACTGCATCCAGTTTTGGTCACATTACAAAAAGGATGTTGAAACTTTGGGAAAAATGCAGGGAAGAACAACTAGGATAATTAAAGGCCTGGAGAGTACAACATATGAAGAACGGTTGCAGGAACTGGGTGTGGCTAATCTAGAGCAAACAAAGACTAGGGATGACATGATAGCAATATTCCAGTATTTGAGGGACTGCCACAATGAAGAGAGGGGGTCAACTTTTTTTTCCAAAGAACCAGAAAGCAAGACAAGAAACAATGGATGGAAACTAATCAAGGAGAGAAGCAACCTGGAATTAAGGAGAAGCTTCCTAACAGTGAGAACAATTAACCAGTGGAACAGCTTGCCTTCAAAAGTGATGGGTGCTTCATGACTGGAGGTTTTTAAGAAAAGACTGGACAATCACTTGTCTGAAATGCTATAGGGTCTCCTGCTTGAACAGGGGATTCGACTAGAAGACCTCCAAGGTCCCTTCAGCTGTATTCTGATTGAGTGAAGGTAGGGTGTTATATCGTTCACCAACTGTTCTGATTAACTAACTTTTGGAACAGATGCAGTTTAACTCAACACAACCTGATGCCTGACTGTTATGACTCAGCCTACTTCTACCTGAGAAGAGCCTTGGTGGAGCAGTGGGCTAATGCCTCCTTAAGTAACACCAGCTGCCTGCAATTAGTGCAGGTTCGAGTCCCACCAGGCTCAAGGTTGACTCAGCCTTCCATCCTTCCGAGGTAGGTAAAAAGAGGACCCAGATTGTTGGGGGCAATAAGCTGACTTTGTAATAATGCTGCTTGGGGTGTGTGTGAAAGCCCTAATAAGCAGGCATATAATAGAATGAAGGCTACTGCTAAGCTTGTAAGCCGCCCTGAGTCTTCAGAGAAGGGCGGGATATAAATGGAATTAAAATAAATAAATAAATAAATAAAAATACCTGAGGATTCTGCTCTAGCTTGAAAGCATCTTCAAAACTCTATGTTGGGCAGTCAAACTTACTTGCTTTGGATTCACCTGTCGCATGGATTCACCTGGAATATTGCTATCATGTCATCCCTAGTCTTTGTTTTCTCTAGATTAGCCACACCCAGTTCCTGCAACCGTTCTTCATATGTACTCCAGGCCTTTAATTATCCTAGTTGTTCTTCCCTGCACTTTTTCCAAATTTGTGTTCTTGCCTGTTTTTCACTCACCCTGCATTTTGCAACCTACACTCAGTTCTTTGGTAGACTTCACAACCAACTCAATCCTTCTCATCAGTTTTATAATCCCTGTAAAAATAGATACCTTTCCTTGGTTAAAGACAATTTTTATGGGCAAATATTATCTTAATCCTTCCCAGTTTAACAATCCTGGCAAAAGCTCCCCACCGCCACCATTTCTTACTTGGATATGCAGTGTGTGCACTAAACTTTGGCCTCCAACTGAGGTTGTGGCTGGTAGAAAAAGCACCTGCCTATAAAAGTTCAGTATTATGCCATCCTCACTGCTTTCAGTAGAATTTCAAATGTTGAAGAAATAGCATTTTCCCAACCAACCCACTGTCTTCTCATTTAAACAGCTCACATTTAACAAGGAAATAGCCAGATGCATACAGCCTGTGTTGTAAACACAGGAGTAGGATATAGCTTTATCTTTTTTTCTTTCTGTGCAATGAGGCTTATAATCTGATTTATACCTTGATGTTTTAGCAATTTTTGCTAGAGGTTGTTTTTTTTTTGGCTTTTTGGAACCTTAGTGATGTGGAATATTTTGATAGAGAGAGAGAGGACAGGAGAAGAAACATCCAAAATCTCACCGTATGGTTTCATTAAAAATAATAATATTAATCACAAAATTGGGCAATATATTTACAGAATTTGTGAATGAAAGAAAGCTATTAGTTTTTAAATTTTAATTTAATTTAATTTAATTTATTGAGATTTTTATACCGCCCTTCTCCCAAAGGGACTCAGGGCGGTTCACAGGGCATAAATATAAACACCAATACAAACATTAAAAAATAATTAAATTAATGCCCAAGTTAAAACCAGAATACTAAAACAAACCAATAAAAAACCCAAGTACCCCCATCAGGCCAGACCCGCTAGTTCAAATAAATGGGTCTTCAACCCGCGACGGAAGGATCGGAGGTCTGATGCCATCCGGAGCTCGACCGGCAGTTGATTCCATAACGCCGGAGCACCCACAGAGAAGGCCCTCCCCCTGGGGGCCACCAGTCGACATTCCTTGACAGGAGGCACCCTGAGGAGGCCCTCTCTGTGGGCGCGCACAGGGCGGAGGGGAGTCGACGCCGGCAGCAGGTGGTCCTCGAGGTATCGCGGACCCATGCCATGTAGGGACTTAAAGATCATAACCAAAACCTTGAACCTTACCCGGAAGACAACTGGCAACCAATGCAGCTCACGGAGCAAAGGTGTAACATGGGAGTACCGGGAAACTCCCAAGACAACTCTCGCGGCCGCATTCTGTACCAGTTGGAGCCTCCGAGTAGTCTTCAAGGGAAGTCCCATGTAGAGAGCGTTACAGTAGTCTAGGCGAGAGGTCACGAGCGCATGAGTGACCGTACACAAGGCCTCCCGATCCAGATAGGGCCGCAACTGGCGCACCAGGCGAACCTGGGCAAAAGCCCCCCTAGTCACGGCCACTATGTGATCCTCCAAAGTGAGTCGTGAATCTAGGAGGACTCCCAAGTTGCGAGCCCTATCCACAGGGGGTAAAAGCTCACCCCCCATAGAAAGAGGTGGAACATCCCAGGTGTCTCGGGAAGCCGGAATGTACAGCCACTCAGTCTTGTCAGGGTTGAGTTGAAGTCTGTTCCTCCCCATCCAGACCCGAACCGCCTCCAGGCAACGGGACATCACAGCGAGGGCATCACTGGGGTGGTTTGGGGTCGAAATAAAAAGTTGGGTATCATCAGCATATTGATGATACCCAACTCCAAAACCACGAATGATCTCACCCAGCGGCTTCATATAGATGTTGAACAGGAGAGGCGAGAGGACCGACCCCTGAGGAACTCCACAAGCGAGAGTCCTAGGGGTCGACCTCTGCCCCCCTGCCAACACCGACTGCGAGCGTCCCAGGAGATAGGAGGAGAACCACTGAAAAACCGTGCCTCCCACTCCCAATCCCCTGAGACGCTGCAGCAGGATACCATGGTCGATGGTATCAAAAGCCGCCGAGAGGTCTAATAGGACTAGGACAGAGGAATACCCCCTATCCCGAGCCCTCCAGAGATCATTCACCAGAGCGACCAATGCCGTCTCCGTGCTGTGCCCGGGCCTGAAACCCGATTGGTAAGGGTCCAGATAATCCGCTTCATCCAGGACCAGAGGGAGCTGATGCGCCACCACACTCTCAACAACCTTCGCAAGAAAGCGAAGGTTGGAGACTGGACGGAAGTTGTTCAATACAGCTGGGTCCAAGGCAGGCTTCTTGAGGAGAGGTCTCACCACCGCCTCCTTCAAGACGGTGGGGAAATAACCCTCACTCAAAGAAGCAGATATAACCGCCTGGAGCCAGCCTCGTGTCCTCTCCCTAGCTGCGTAAACCAGCCAAGAAGGGCACGGGTCCAATAAGCATGTGGTGGAACTCAGCTTCCCCATAATCCTGTCCACTTCATCAGGGGTCACAGAATCGAACTCCTCCCAGATAACATTGACAAGACCGCCCGTGTCCTGATCGTCAGACTCTGCCCAGCTGGAGTCCAAACCGGTCCGAATCCGAGCGATTTTATCCAACAGATGTTGACCAAACTCCTCGGCACGACCCTGCAAGGGATCCTCCCTCACCTCCTGATTAAGAAGGGAGCGAGTCACCCTAAACAAGGCGGCCGGGCGATTGTCTGCGGACGCGATGAGGGTAGAGAAGTAATTACACCTCGCCTCCCTCATCGCAGCGAGATAAGACCTAATATAGGTTCTTAACCGCAATCGGTCGGGTTCAGATCGGCTGGACCTCCAGCAGCTCTCTAGGCCCCGTTTCCGCCGCTTCATCTCCCGGAGCTCCGCGGAGAACCATGGAGCTCGCTGGGATCTGCGCCGGGTCAGGGGCCGCAAGGGTACAACCCGGTCGAGTGCCTCAGTGGCTGCCCTTTCCCAGGCTTCCACTAAGGCATCCGCCGAGCTGTGAGCAATGGAGGCAGGTGGAGACCCCAGCGCCGCTTGGAATCTCTCAGGATCCATTAGGCGTCTGGGGCGGTACCATCTAGTTGGCTCCGTACCTCCACGGCGAGGGGTGGCAAAATGGAAGACCAGCCGCAGGAGGTGATGATCGGTCCATGACAGGGGCATAGTAAGTGGAAAGCCCCCACCAAGATCATCCAACCACCGTCCAGATAAGAAAATCAGGTCAAGGGTGTGGCCTCCCTCATGAGTTGGCTCAGAAATTACCTGCGTCAGGTCCATGGCCGTCATGGAAGCCATGAACTCCCGAGCAAGCTCAGATGAACCTCCCAGGGATGGTAGGTTGACGTCTCCCAAAACTATAAGTTTGGGGAACTCAACCACCAACCCTGAGAGGACATCGAGCAGCTCGGGCAGGGCTGCCGCTACGCGACTAGGCGAAATGTACACGAGCAGCAAGCCCAACTGCGCCCCAGAGCCAAATCTCATAAAGAGAGACTCACACCCGACTATCTGAGGAACGGTGGTCTCCCGCGGACATAAGGTCTCCCTAACGATCACCGCCACTCCCCCACCCCTACCCTGAGCTCGAGGCTGGTGTAGCACCCGGAAGCCTGGTGGGCAAAGATCAACCAAAGGGACCCCACCCTCTGGCCCCAACCAAGTCTCCGTGATGCAAGCCAGGTCCGCATGCTCACCCTCAACTAAATCCCTAATAAGGGGAGCTTTGTTGACCACGGACCTGGCATTCAGGTACACCAGCCGGAGCTCAGGAGGCTGCACATCCTCGCTCCCGGAACCTCGGGAAAGAAGCAGAGGGTCGGAGCGCCCCACCGCTTGCAAATAGCGGAGACGGCGCTCCCGGTAACGATATGGCCCCCTGTCTATCCGCCTGCTGCCATTCCCCGTCGTGGGAATTGGTAATCCCACGACCCGCTCATGAGCCCCGGAGACAACGACCCCTCGTTCTCCCCCCGCGCGGTCAGACCCAAGTCTGGCCTGAACTATGGTTGATTGGCCGCCCCCCAAAACCAAACAACCCCTATCACCCACCCCCCTCCCCAACCCCGTAAAAAATTTTGATAAAAACAAAATCAGGGGCCTCTTGTTACATTTATGTTGACGGCCCCTACCCCTACCCAGCCATCTCTCAGAGACCCAGAACTCGGGCCCTTCATCGAGGTTAGAATTTAAAGAGGCGGGTCGCACCCAGGCGAGGGGGGCACCCCTGAGGGCGAGCAAGTCCGTGCTAGTATATTGTCGCATGTTAGTCCAGCAAGTCCAGAATAGGTAGTCCTGGAGATGATCAAGTCCATAGGAGGGTCGAAGGCCGGAAAAGAAAATATCTGGATCCACACCCAGCTGCACTGCCACTTAGCTGGGTGCCCCAGTAAACAGGTCACCCCCGCCCTCTCACGGCAAGTTGCAACTCTGTACCTGGGGATGGTCAAAGATATACTCTGGGTAGGCATGCCCCATAGAGCTCCCACCTCTATGGGGCTGCAGATGTAAAAGTCAGCCACTCTCCCACCATGGCTGATACCCAGGACCGACCAAATCCAAAGGGGAGAGGGGGAGGCAGACAAAATTATATATTCAGGCAGAAGAGTAGACGGGCCAAAATGGGCGAAATGGTCTAAAAGCGTCACTGCCGTTAGAGCGGTCCAAAGGTGGTATAAAGACCGCCTGTTGCTCCATTGAAGCGGTCCAAAGACGCCGTTGCCAACACAAGCGGTCCGAGGCAGCACAGGAAGCATCATCGCTGCTAGGATAACTCTCAGTCGCCCTCTCCGCCGCCAAAACGGCCCGAGGACGATAGCGTCACTAAAAGCAGCCTGATGCAGTCTGGGGTGAGATGAAAGCACCACCGCCGGCGGGAGGGGCCGAGAGCCCGAGAAACATCGCAGCCAGTCACTGGCCTCCACAAGCGGCCCAAATAGGCCAGAAAACACTGATGCCGCCGAGGTGGCCCAAAAACAGGTCAAGTGTTGCCATTCGGGCCAAGAGGCCCCAGGAATGCCACCGCTTAGTGCTGGTCGTTGAGAACGGTCCAAGTCCACTGCTGCCGCCGTCGTCGCCGGATGCAGGCCATCTCTGCCGTCGAATGCGGCCCCAGGAGACGCCGCTACCAGTGGCAACGCCAACGCCCACGCCGTCGCCGCCATCGCCGCCATCGCCGCCGCCAAGTCGGACCCACAGGCGTCTCTCTCGGCAACCAGAGGCAGCCCGAAGATGTTAAGGGCGGCCCGAAACGGCCCGGGGAAGCAAAAAACGCCGCCACCGAGCGCCGCACCGAGCGCAGCCCGAGAAACTGCCGCCGCCAGCGCCCACTTGTTCGCTGCCTACCAACTGGGATCCAAACCAGTCAGGACAAATGCCATAAACAATGTTAATCCAAGAATCTGATGTTATTCACTAAAGATATGTATCCAGGGATTTATGGAGAAATTAATTTTTAAAGATTAAAAATATGCTCCCCCCCACTTTAAGGATTTTTAATTCAAGCTGCCATGCCCATTGATCAGCAATGAAGGGGGTTGTATACCAACCAAACGTGAAATGTACAAGATTGGAGAAAAATGATCAATTGCCAACAGTGTCCATGGAAATTCTCAGTCATCCAGGCCATGGTTGCCCCAAAGATGCTTTTTCAAAAGACAACAGGACTTTGTTTTTCCTTGAAGATGTTTCACTTCTCATCCAAGAAACCTCTTCAGAATTGACTGTTATTATGTGTACTGCTGAAAATTGTCAACAGTATACACAATAGCAATAGCAAAAGCACTTAGATTTATATACCACTTCACAGTGCTTTGCAGCCTCCTCTGAGTGGTTTACAGAGTCAGCCCATTGCCCCCAACAATCTGGGTCCTCATTTTACCAACCTCAGAAGGATAGAAGGCTGAGTCAACCTTGAGCTGGTCAGGATCGAACTCCTGGCAGTGGGCAGAGTTTAGCCTGCAATACTGCATGTAAGCACCATGCCACCAGGGCTCTTTATGGATTTATTAAGAATAAGGAATGGTCCAAGCAGAGTTTAATATATTGATTACTTTACCTGTTGCCAAATCCATCTGAGTGGAATATTGGCTTAATTGGTTGGCAGCCAATAAAATGGTGATAAATCACATTGAACAATGGTCAATCTAATAGATGACACACAGGGAAAGTATTTTTGATGAGAACAAAAAATGAACAGTTGTCAGTGGACACAATGGGGATATTAATATTAGTTAGTCCAAATTATAAATATATTAGTGTATATTCATTTTTTAAAAATCCGGTCAATAAAGCCCTACTGGATAATAATAGGTCCCAATACCTACCATTTTGGTGAATGGAATATAAGAATTGCTGTTCTTGTAGGGGTCGCTTGTTTTGGCATCAAGATGCTGTACTCTGACATGTGATCATTTGCACACAGTGTAGATGAGTGTTACATCACTGTTGCTCTACGTAGTACATTCCAATCCAAAGTGGTTGCATGGGGCAGACATGGAAGAATAGACAGTTGAAATACACAGCTGTATTATGCTATTCCTATTTTTGAAAAGCATTCCAAATTTCAGTTATGGCAGGGTAACTACTGTAGAAAAAACACCTATTATGATTGATTTGGGTTGATGGCTAATTTGATTGTCAACTCATTCATATATAAACACATATGTATGTAGGCATACACAAATGGTTGGCAACCTCAACATCTAATGAAATAGTTCCTCCCTTATCTTCTGCATATGGACCATTCCTGAGCTGCATATGATCCTCAGCTGTTCTGTCTGCACACAGCTAGAGATTCAAATTACCCAGTTACTCTTTCTCACAGTCTAGTAGATCTGTTGCCAGCTGGATGGTGGGACAATTATTTTTATTCCATAACTGCTACTAGCACAGCTGAGACAATTCACATTCACGTATATACAGAAGTGGCTCGTATGCCAATGATCACTGTATTCATCCAGGCAGGTGAGAAACAGCAGAATTGTGCTTAGTGTGCAAGACAAATTATGCTGTCATATATAAAGCTGTGGAGAATCTGGCCACTACCCGCAATGTTGCCCTACTAGCCCCCCTTTTTGAAAAGCAGGAGGATGCTGTAAATTGTGGAACAGGGTGGTGTATTTTGTCAATAGTTGCCTTAGCCACTCACAAACTGGCTTATCAGGAAACAAGGTGATCCTAGTTCTCCAGAGATCTGAGTTTGGAACAAAGAGAAGTTAAGCAGAGCACAGGTGTGTGCTGATATCATTCAATGTTTAGTCATTCAACCCCGGCTGGCACTATATAGGGTGGTGCTTATCTCTGATTTTTAGTTGTGGGAACCAGCGTTGACTGAAGACTTTCCCTGGTCCCAAGGTGCACATAATGCTGTTACCTTCCCACTAAAGTGGTACCTATTTATCTAGTCGCTTTTGCATGCTTTTGAACTACTGGATTGGCAGGAGCTAGGGCAAGAATAGGAGCTCACCCCGTCATGTGGTTCTTGGGTCTCAAACCTGGGCTGTCAACTTTCCAGCTGACAAGTTCAGAGTCTATCTATCTATCTATCTATCTATCTATCTATCTATCTATCTATCTATTTATCTATCTATCTATACATACATACACACACATACATTACATTACAGTACAGTACAGTACATTACAGTATATTACATTACAGTATAGTACAGTACAAAATACTGTACTATATTCTGTTATATTCTGTTATATTCTACTATACTGTACTGTACTATACTATACTATACTATTATATTAATCATATTAATTATATTATATTATATTAATTATTTTATGTTATGTTATGTTATGTTATGTTATGTTATGTTATGTTATGTTATGTTATGTTATGTTATGTTATGTTATTTTATGTTATGTTATGTTATGTTATGTTATGTTATGTTATATTAAATACTATACTATACTATACTATACTATACTATACTATACTATACTATACTATACTATATATTATATTATTATATTATTATATTATATTATATTATATTATATTATATTATATTATATTATATTATATTATATTATATTATATTATATTATATTATATTATATTATATTATATTATATTATATTATATTATATTATATTACATTACATTACATTACATTACATTACATTATTATATTATAATATTATATTATATTATGTATTGTATTCAATGTATCTAGAGAATTGCAAAGACACAGTCAATTGGATACCACCAAATAGCTGGAGAAACAGAGGAAGGCCAAAGAAAACCTGGTGCCAAATATTTCAGGAACACTTGAAAAACATCAACCCTAAATGGAAGGATCCAGAGATTGTAGCTGTGAACCAAAAACTTTCCATCATGCTTGCAGCCAAATGTGCTTAGCATAGAATGTGAACATATATGTATAAACTCTCTACCTACTCCAGAAGCCCACCATTCTTTCCCTCAAATTCCTTCAGGAATTGAGATAATTGATGACTGTCTTCTACTGTCGGGTCTACCACTCACTATTGGCAACTGGTATATAGCCTCTCTGTATACGTTTTAGCGTTTCTTCTAATGCACGGGTGTCAAACTCGATCACGTCATGTGATGTATCATGACGTATCACGACGTTTTTTGCCTTTTGGAGCGGAGGTGGGCGTGGCCTGTGCATGATGCACCTGGTCCACAGGCCACCAGTTTGACACTCCTGTTCTAATGGATTAGTTACAGACTTACATCATATATTCACTGAGACCATGATGTCATCATCTTCAGTTCGTGAAGATGCAAGATTTATATCCTGCAAGGATTCAGATCTTTATCAGTCCTTCTTCACGGATGTAGGTTTTCTAGTCTTGCTCTCCAGCATTTGAGCTGTGCCTCCAACGGTCACAAACTCCCTAATGCCTGAAGCTTGAATTCCAACAAAGTAAAACATTTGCACTCCATACCAGGTTTGAACCTGGCTTGTCTAAAATAATTCATCAGTGACAATGTGAAGAAAAACTGTGCTTTCTCTTCCTATTCTTCCTCCTTGTTTTACTTCGGTTTTGTTTACACTTTTTTTTTCATTTTCTTCCATTTTAGTGCTAAAAGCCACCTAGAGCAGCCCCACAGTGAGAGAGGTGGCAATATCAATCAATCAATCAATCAGATTACTGCCAATTCCTCAAATGAGTGAGAGTGAAGTATCAGTGAGTTGCATGCTTATATAGTCCATGTGTTTGTGCTTGATTTTGGGATTTTGGTTTCAACCCAAAGCTGTGTTTTGCGATTCAGAACTAAAAATAGCGAAATTCATGATCCTACATTTGGGCAATCTAAAAAATGGCCTGTTTGATCATTCAAATGCAAACATCTGTGCATTAGGGAAGCTTAGCATGTTGCTGTCTAGGAATGGCTTCCAATTTGCAAATCTAGCTAGTTCTGCATGATGGAATAAATTATTCCACGCTCTAATCACAAAAGGCATTAAGGAACCTAATTTATTCCACAGCACTGCTAGAATAACTTCCACTTCTGAGCTTCTTCAGATGTTGAGTCACTAGAGGACCCAAATTGACAAGGGAATAGGGCTCCCCCCCCTTTAATAAATCCTAGCTAAATAAAGACTTCCAGTGTAAAATATAGCACTTGGGAGATCGTGTGTGTTTCTGAGACTTTCTCAAAGGACCAGACCTTCATACATCAATGCATTGATTACAATGAGTTTAATAGATAGGATATGCATTAAAATTATCCTCTGGTTATCCAGTAGAAATACATATATGTTTTTATATTCATCAGATCAATATAATATTTGCCTTTCCAGAGGTGGGAAGGTATGATGCCCGGGTCAATAGAGGGGTTCAAGAAAAAAAAGGATCTCCTTTCTCCTATGGAATTGTAAGGGGAAACACAAATCAATCTAATATTTTATATTTCAGAATGATAAGCTAAATTGCAAGTAAGCTAGAATTTTATATAGGGATGAGGCATGTAATTATTTTTTTTACAGAAATAGGTGCAATATTCTAAGTTACACAACTGGTACACTCACTCTGTTACGCAGCACTCGGGATTCGACCCGTCAAGCTCAGCATCCTAACCCACTGAGCCACCGCGTCCCTTTAGTTATATTTAAGCAAATGCCAATTTGCTCCCCTGAAAAGTAAAACATTGCCTCCATTGACTTCTGGAGTGCACCCTCAAAAATTGCCACTAAAGCGTGAACTAATTTTTGTGACCAGTGTCCACATTCACAGTCCTCCCCACTTGATATCCACATCCACAGATTCATCCTCCTTCAACTTTATGGCAGGACTGTTTCAATGTCATTTTCAGACCACCAGCTACAGATCAGTCAGGGATTTTTTTTCTCAATTTGAATTACATATAAGAATCAAAGTTTCACCTGGGTGCATTTGGGAAGGATAACCACAACCTCAGATGACAATGGGTAACTTATATTTCAGAAACGAAACATCGGTCCAGCAAACTTGTTAATGGAACTGTCATGGTTCCGACAGATGAAACTCTACAAAAGAACTTGGAGGCATTGCTTACCTTGAAGAATCTTTTATTCAAGAAACATAGTATCGGCACTACATAGTTGAAACCAGAAACTAAATTCCCCTCCCCTGGAAACAAAGTAACAAAGTGCAATTCCCTCCCCCAATAAACATTCATAAATCACATTCCCCAATTAGCTTGAAGCACGGGCTTTCTCCCCAGCTCTCCAGCCCATCAAAACTCTATCAACTGTGGATCCAATGACCTTGGGTTCCCACAGCTGAGTTATTATTGTTATCACTAGCTGGACTCTCATCCACATTCCCCCTCCCAGCAGCAACTAATTCTAAAAGCAATAGAAAAAACGGCTGTATTTCCATCTGTTGTCAAAGCAAGAACATCCAATGTTAGCAGGGTTGACAGTAACTTTTAATTTTTTAAAAAAGGCAACGCGCATGGGTACATTTGCAAAATCAGGATGAGTATTAGAGCTGCACACATGCACACCACAAATTCCATAAAAAAGTACCCTTATGTTGAAGAAAGGAGTGGAATAAAATTAAGATCAACCCTACAAACCACGTGCACTTGCAATTGCAGTAAAAAAAAGTAAAAGTAAAAAATGAGCTGAGCTAACAAGACAATGATTGTCTCCTGGGTCAAAGGTTAAGGATGATACTGTGAAGACTGACATGTTAATCAGGAGAATTGGGGGGGGGAAGCCTATTGTGAAAATGAATTATGGAAAAGGGAGGCAATCAGGTGTCTTTGAAAGAAGATTGAAGACAGAATGCTGGAAGAAGGATATTTCCAAAAGCATGGAAGAAAATGGGTTCCATAGTTACAGAAAGGCAATCCCTGAATCTAGGTATAGTGTTGAACTATTTATTAGTGTATAGTGTTGTTACACTAGCCAGGAGACCACAGGGCAAGGGCCAGTGGCAATTTGACTTGCCAAGGTGCCAGCCCTGTATTAGGACATGCTTGCATGCTTCCCAAGGTGCGCCACAGCAGAACAAGCTGGCTTTGCACCAGAGAGAAAGATGAGCAGTTCTTCCTGGAGTGTTACCCAAGGCCTCCTCCCTTCCCTGAGCTGCCTTGCAAATGGGCACTGCAACTGGGAAGGTTCAGAGCCATCTGGAATCTGACTGCCTGCACAGAGCACCAGCTCGTCTTCCCCACCAAACTGGTCCCTATCTATCTACTTGCATTGAGCATGCTTTTGAACTGTTA